>NC_136069.1:920886956-920955702 GCF_964261635.1 Lissotriton helveticus
GGTGTCTGTATTTGTGGTGGAAGACGACATAGACAGAAGGATTGAAGCCTATGAGATGGCTCTGCGGATGAACATGGTTCCTGAGAAGGACTGAAAATCTGGTCTGTGAAGGCATACCCATAGTGAGTGGAGGGCCACCCTGCTGGCCCTAGAGGGGTTGACAGGGTGAGGTATGCCATCATGAAAGAGACCCTGATCAGAAAGTTTGGTCTGACTCCAGAGAAAAGCAATCAAACATCCAGGGATAATCTGAAGCTTTCCCAACAAACCTGGGTGTATTATGTAGATTGCTTTCGCAAGGCACTGGATGGTTGGGTGAAGGGCAGCAATATGAACGATTACCAGGGTTTTTTGTATAATCTGATTACACAAGAGCACTTGTTCAGTCTTTGTTTTGCAGATCTGCTCCAGCATGTTGTAGATAATAAGCTCACTGACCCCAGGGAGCTTGCTAAAGAGGTGTACAGATGGGTCAGCACCAGGATCTATTAGAAGATATCTGGGAGGGATCACCACAAGGGAGAGCAGGGTCCTCACCAGAAGTAAGAGGGCGAGACAAAAATAAAAACAAGGAGTTCTCCAAAGGTTACAAACTAGTTCTTTGGGTCAGGGGTTCAATCCCCTTCCTGAAAAAAAAGAAGTGGTTCCCTGACAGTAAGTCTGCATGGAAGGAAGCCCTGAAGTGCTTTGAGTATGAGCAGGAAAGGATCTTCAAGAGAGATCCCAAGTGTCCCAAGTGGGCACAGACCCCCACCAGTGGGCAGTCACTGGGGTTGGTTAGTATAGCGCTTGGGGAGGAAATGGTCCCAGATAGTCTGGGGGAAGTTGCAGCATTCATCCTAGTGTTCATGGGTGATGGAAAGATGGAACAGAGGACCCACATGCCTTACCATCCTAAGAAGTACAGGTAGTGGGTCTCCATTAATTGGCAGAGGGTGGAGGCCTGAGGGACACAGGAGCCAGCATGACAACTGTCAAGTGTCATTTGGTGTTGTCAGAGCAGGTAGTCCCAAATGTGTTCCACCAGGTGGTTGCAGCTAACAAATGTGATACATTCTACTGAGTGGCTCTGGTTCTCTTTGAATGGGGGGTCTCACTTCTGAAGGTAACTGTGAGTTAATCCACACCTGTGGATTTTCTGCTGGATAATGACCTGGAGCACGCCATCTGGAAGGAGGTGAAGCTCAGGTCCCACGTGGAGATGTGAGAGTTGCCTGGGTGCGTTTGTCTGACCACACAGTCAATGGCAGCCTTTCAGGATGGTCAAGAGGACCCGGAGCCTGCAAGAATGACCCAGGCACCTACCAAAAAGAGAAAAGAAAGGGCAAAGGGCACTGTAACCCTTGCTACTGAAATTCCCACAGTTCAGTACGAGGCTGAACCTGAGGTGGAAGCCCCGGTACCTGCAGGGGAGGAAGTGGCCTAACTGGGTAATCTGCTTGAGCTGACCAATTGGCAGTAGGAAGGGAGTCCCACTAGGAGGAGTTCTGCAGGGAGCAGAAGGAATGTTTTTAATTTGAGGGTCTGAGGTAGCAGGCTGAGACCCAGGCAACTAGTGTAGTCTCTGGTAAGCACCTGCTATACTAGGATAATGGTCTTCAGTATAGTGAGTCTCAGGTTGCTGAGCCTGGTGCAACATGTGTTTTAGTGGTACCCCCTGTGCTACAGGACCTTCCAACTAGATATGGCTCATGATGTGCCACTGGAAGATCATTTGGAGCAAGACAAGAGCTTTGACAGGCTCGCCATCCACTTGTATTCGCCTCAAAAGAACTCCGAATACATTTAAAATTAAATGCACTTTTTGTACATGTATGCTCATTAGTAAAATTGCACCAGATATTTAGCTGTTTAAGGCCCTAAGTTTGGCCCGTATTATCCACATAGCCAACAAGTAGGGGGAGAGTGCTAAAACCAACGGTTTACTACGCTCAGTTTTTAATATCCTTAGGGAAGACTTATATTCTCTAATCTCCAGATTTCGGTAGATAGGTATGATCCAACGCCTACTAGTTAGGTAGGCTGGACAGAACAACATTACAAGTTCTAGAGACTCCTTAGAGGACCCACATCCTGGGCACAGCTGCTCATCCGCCGGAGGCGATTTAACCTATTTGGTGGAAATTAATAGAGGGGCAGAGTCCCATAGTGAAATAGCAGGAGCAGACGCCTTCCTTGGGGGCATTCAATCTCATCCATGAAATCTCTGATGAATGAGCCTTTAATTGAGAAGAAGGCATCAGTCAGGGAGCCGTGCTGTGCATTTGAGTGTATTAAAGACTCTTGATGCAGTCAGTATTCTAATTTGATATTATTCTTGAAAACTGATCTAGCCTTTTTTGGGGAACTTCACAGTGATGGTAGCCCGATCTCGCCCAAGGTGACTTTATTATACTTAATCCAAGCTATAATGCTTGAACCCACCAGGCTAAGTATTTCTTTTAATCCATCTTGGTATGGATCAAGCTCTGGGCAGCCAGATCCTCGTTCAGAAGAGAATAGTACAGACCAACTTTATCCAAGAGAGGTCTCAACCCCAAGTAAAGCCTTAGTGGCAATGATGGTGTACTTATTGGGTAACCCACTAGTGTTCGCATGAATTAGTCAACCACCAATTCTAGCGTGGAGACATCTACATGACCCTATAGTTCTGTACCATAAGTGGCCGCCCCCAGGGCTTGATGGTGGTAGACCTGTAGTGCAGACTGTGCCGGTCAGAACGTAGAGTTATGGGTCAGCTTTCTAATGTTTCCTGCTACTTGTTCTAGTCTTAATCTGCAATACCGCCCTGCTTGGTTACTGTGATGCCCAGATAGGTGAATGTCTGTACTCTCTCCAAAGGTTTTCCTGCCAATGATGTATTTGCCCTGGATGTGTGACCGGTCTTGATTTCCATATACTTGGTTTTGGCCACGTTTATTTCAAGCCCCATTGCTACGCACAAATCATCAAAATGTTCCAGTAGTGTTTGGAGGCCCATTGGTGAGTTGGAAATGAGGAGGGTATCATCGGCAAACATGAGGGCAGGGATCCTCATGTCTACCAGTTTAGGGGCATCGTTGTCACCCTGATCTAGGTCCTTTTTAAGGCCATTGATGTAGAGTCAGAATAACATGGGGCAAGCACGCACCTGCCAGACCCTTTTATAGACTGGTATGGGCTCTGTAAGCTCACCGGCATTCCCGCATCTTACCTGTGCATAGTTATTGTTGTGCAGCCTCGCTATGATAGCCTCTAAATAATTTGGCACCCCCAGCTTCTGCAGCACCCGCCATAGTGTTGACCGAGGGACTCGATAAAAAGCAGATCTGAGGTCCACAAATATGATGCAGGCAACCTCCCCCCCAAGGAGACCGTTTTCCAAATTAGCATAAGGAGTCGGAACAACTTGTCAACTGTACTTGTGGCCTTTCTAAAGCCAGCCTGCAATGGGGATAGGATGTTATCTGTCATCCACTACTGTAGGATGCTGGGAAATAACTATTGGGGGCTATAGAGCAGACAAATATGTCTATAGTTGATTGAAAGTTCACGGGGTCCATTTTTATAAATGGGGACAGTTTCTGTCCCGGCCGTCGTTGGGAGCAGAGGTGCACCATGCAGAAAAGCTGTGAACACTGGTGAAAAAAAAGATCCCCAAATTTCAACCTCACCCCGGAACAGCTCCTCTGGAATTTAATCAATTGGGGAGAGGAGTTGGCCTAACGGCTAGGGCGCTCGACCTCGGACCTGGGGATCTGGGTTCGAGTCTCGGTAACGACGCCAAAACCTCCTGTGATTCTGGGCAAATCACTTAATCTCCCCGTGCCTAAAATGAAAGTGTGTCCTCCTGTAACGTAACTGGAAAATATGTAAAGCGCTCTGATACCTGATTCGGTTCGGGTCTAGTTCGCGCTATATAAAACTCTGCAAAAAAAATAAAATAAAAAAAAATAATCCAATCCTGGCATGCCTTATACGACATCAGATAATTTTCCCGAACCTAACTGTGCCACAAATATCATGTCTTGGTTTAGATAAGATCAAGGATTTGAACATAACACACATTCTCACATTTGCACATTTTGCAGACTGGCAGCTGTTTCCAAAATATACGGAAGATACACTTCACACCATGTTACACAATGGTAGATACAATTTGTCAGATACCAATTGGAAGGAAGGGTTAGTGTGGCTTTTAGATACTAGCAGATGTCAGGCACGGTTCTGGATAAAACCAAAGGCTTCAAGATCAGCAGGCCTGACCTGCATTACGCGCAGAGGGAACGCTCGGGGTGGTAACTGTGTTGGGAAGTTGTGTCTTGATTGGCTAAAACATTCAACATTGTCCCTGGTGAAAAAACACTTGTTTCTTCAGTCTGAAGACGTGGGATTACAGGACTTTTTACTAAGTCCTCGAATACCACATCAAAAGTGCTTCTTATATGCAATATACAATCAAGTTTGGTAAGATTCTCATCAGGAAGTTGCTGAAAGACTGAGTGAAATTGACAGGGCTAATTTAGAGAAGGCTCTAGCAGTTGTTGATAATAGTATGACTACCTTGTCTTCCAGGATATACTCTCTGGGTAACATTGTGTTGTCAGCAATACATATTGTCCAACATGACATGCCTGCATCACAACATGTATAAAGAAAACAATGGTTCTGTCAGGTATCACATATTCCTTCAGCAACCGAAAAATCAATGAGTTATTCAACAAAACATTTGCTTTAAGTAAAAGGAACACACAAGGAGACCATGTGGGTATTGCGTTAGTTTTTAAAAAGTACTTCATTTATAGATATCCCAATATTCTTTTTAAGGCTGTCAACACATAAAGTGAAATATGTTGTGATAAGTGACAGAGGTGACATCCAGTGCTCAGTGATACAATAATGGTGCACAATATGGACAAGGTGATTAAAAATATGTACAAGAGGATTGGTGGCCAGGAAGTAGGTATTAGGAATTAATGAAACTGCAAATTGAATTCTGCAGAGCCTTAGGACTGGCCCAAGGGATATTGTTGACGTTTCAACCCAGGATCTGCACAACTAGTTAGTCAGTGCGGGTCTTCATCAGGACATAGGCTGGGAAGACAGCCTGTCCAAGCACTGGAGGGTGCTTGGAGTAGAGACGGCGATTGAAAACGTAAGAAAAAGACCTAAAGAAAGAAATCCTTGAATATACTGCTCCTACCAATGCAAAGGAAGCCCTAGAGCGAGCAGAGAAGACATTGTCTGACTTTAATACAGTCACTTTGAACAGGAAACTTGATAAGCTAACAAAAGATGTGAGAAACTATGACAAGAACTTAACGTATCCCTATTTGGCTGACCAGTATTACCAACAGGACAGCCAAGGCTTTTTCTCTAATAAAAGCAGACATGGACCGAGGAGGTTTAATACCTTCTCCGATTCCTCGGTAGGAGGCGGCTCCGACTCTGACAGACCTTCGACCAGCCATCAGGGTAACCTGGGCCCACATTTTTCAGGGGAAAGCTACCCCCAGTCCAACAGGGGTGGAAAGAAGACACAGAACTGTGAAAGTCCAAGAGGATGGAACAGGGGCAGGAATATCCAGCAGGGAACATCACATGTTCATTTATACCAACCAGAAGCACATGAGGAGATCTCAACACGCAGGCAAACGTGCAGATGGTAGGACACTGCACAGAGAGCGCTGCTACCCAGCGTTTGGTGGAATGTATTTCACCTATTCTTCTTGACCCATGCCCCTGGGCCACACTACCAGTAGTAATTCTACCAGTAACACTACCACTAACAGTACCAGTGACACTGCCAGTAACACCCAAACGATGGCTAACCCAGAGAGCACGACCACTGACGTGTATAGTCCAAACACCGATGTACCATTGAGCCAGACGGCAAATGCACAACATGCTAACAATCTTAACCACATAGACCCCTTAATTTATTTGTCTACCTGTGTCATGTCCCCTGATGAGGGAGAGAGGTTCTGTCAAGCGGACTATCGTTCGTACCAACCGTGATACCGATTCATTCCAGGTCAAACTTGAGCTGCAATTTTTTTTCCGAAAAATCAGGCTTAAATATTACTTTAGCAAAAGTATTTACAACCCAACAGCGGCGGCCATAATTTTAGACCCCCATCAACCTTCACTCCGAGTGCATTCCAATGAGTGAGAAGTTGCTTGCCTATGAGAAGATTGTGCTTCAAGAAACCATGCAACTCTTCGAGGATAGGAAGTACATAAAGTATGACATCAGCAAAGAAGAGAAATTAGTGCTATGATCCCTGGGCAGCAACGATTCCATCGTTATCAAGGCGACTGATAAGAGTGGAGCGGTAGAACTACAAAATATGACTGACTATGTGGCAGAGATAGAACTACAACTGGGTGTTTTGGAAAGCTATCAGCCTATCCCACGAGACCCCACCACAGAACTTAAAACCTTGATAGAGCAACTAACTCAGGAAGGACTGGCGGAGGGATTTTTGAGCCAGCCTGAATGCAATTTTATGAACTAGAAAGAACTAAGGATCCCTACGATATACACCCTGCTGAAGGTGCACAAGCGGATAGAGAAGCCACCTGGAAGAACGATTGTTTCGGGCTGCGGATCCATCTTGGAACCACTGAACCAATTCATTGATTCTTTCCTTCAACCCTGAGTTCCCAAAACGAAATCCTTTGTGAGAGACAGCATGCACATCATACAACTACTGGAGGGGCAACCATATGATGTACAGAGTCAACTACTTGTGAAACTTGATGTGTCCATCCCCCAGGACAAGGCACAAGATGTTTTCAGAAATGTACTTGACACACGGCCCAGACCACACTGGATACCAACTGATTTCCTCATTTTGCTATTGGATATTGCCATGAGAAGGAACTATTTCATTTTTTAAAAACAGTTCTACTACCAGTGAAAGGGAGTTGCAATGGGGGCCACCTATGCACCTAGTCTGGCTAATATCTTCATGGAGCATTACGAAAAGGAACACCTGTATAGCCATGCTAACCCATACCTCAACCAGACAGTATGAAAACTAAACATTGATGATATCATAATGGTATGGTCAGAAGATGTCAATAGGTTGAACGAATTCCATAACTGGCTCAACACCAGGTCAAGGGACATCCAGTTCACCATGACGAGCGATAAGGAGGCCAAAGATTTCCTGGTTCTGACCTTCCGTGTTGAGGTTGGGATGCTGAACTGTGACCTCTATCGAAAACCTATGGAAAGATACACATTGCTGAAGTATGAATTGCATCATCTGCGTAGCCTGAGGGACAATCTACCCTACGTGCAATACCTCAGGCTCAGAAGAAATTGTACCAGGAGAAGTGATTTCTTCAAAGAAGCTGAAATACTCATGAACCATCTGAAAGAGAGGGGGTACCCAACAGGACTATTGAAACGTGCAAAAAAATGGGCCCGGTACTGTCCCCGGTACCAGCTGCTGGAAGTTAAGGAGAGAACCATAAGGACAGAAAATATTGTTTGCGTAACAACATTCAATACCAAGAGCAACGATATAAAGAAGATCGTGAAGAAGTATTGGAATCTGGTGGCAAGTGAACTAGAGACCAATGGAGTCCCTATCTTTGCATTCAAAAGAGGCAGGAACATCAAGGACAACGTGGTCAAGGCATACTTGGATCCCCCCAAACCACGAGACCTGTGATGCCAATTGGGCCTGCCTCCGGTTACTGGACATCACAAATGTGGCCAATGCAAAGCGTGCTCCCTATGCTACGAAGGATCCTCATTCACACACAACAACAGAACATACCAGCTACCGCATTTCACTAAGTGTAACAGCTCCAACGTGATATACTCAATTCGTTGTCCATGTGGCCTACTCTATGTAGGCCAAACTACTCAAAAAGTAAAAACCAGAATATTACAGCACATGAGCAGAGTTAGATGCAGGGTACAGGGGGCACCTTTGGTGTATCATTTTGTGACACACAACCATTCCCCTGATGACATAAGATGGTGGGTCATAGAGAAGTTCAGTGCCCCTGTTAGATGAGGGTCCGCCTCAAGGGCCCTTAATTACAAAGAGTGTAAATGGATACACTCCTTTAACACTGTACAAAATGGGCTAAATGAGTTGGAGGAGACTGCAAGACAAATGGGCCAACTGTAGCATCTCCTGGTCCCTAACCATTAGTGACACATAAGGGGTACAGACACCCTTAGCATACTTGATCCTCTAGCATCAGCGCCCATTAGTTTGGGTTTAACAAAACGTCTGTGCATCGTAACTTTCACTGTAAATATATGCACGTGCTGAGGTACTGAAATGTTATGAATTACAGACCATGCATAGCTATCTTCCCTGTATATGCATGCACGTTTACTGTTTATGAACTGGAGTATTATTTTAGAATCAATCGTTTTTACTACGCGGAACACAGGAAACTAAACACAGCTTTCTGCCTACATCACAAGGCCAGCAGAGCGGGTTGCTTACACGAAGTACACAATATTCCGACCACTAACCCCGGGGTCGGCCGTATGAGGAGCAGTCTCACATAAAAACTGCACCGGTTCCCTTTTAAAGAGTACCAACAAACACACAGAAAAGGAAAAAGGAAAGTACCTCCCTCCCCCCCACCCCTCCCACCTCCGCATCAGTTCTGCTGCCTCTAAAAAGCCTTCTCTAATAGCAGGGGGCCACAATGTACTCAAGCATCGTGCAGGGCTATTTAGGCGTAAGTCGGGTTCTAACGGAATAAGCTTAAGTATTTGCAAATACTTTGGGCAAGTCACCTCCCTCATGTCCTTTGTGAGTATTTGTATGAAAGGCGCCCACAGTTTCGCAAAGTCCCAGGCCTTGCCTTCCACACTCATCGACATGCGCTCCATAGCCAATAGTTGCCAGAAGCGGTATATCCAATCCAGAGTCTCAAGGGCCCTTGGGTGGCAACTCTGATAATTCAGAAGGGCGTTCCTAGCCATCGGTTTTCGGTAAAGTTCTGATTCTAGACCATTAGGAGTGGCTAAGATCTTAAGGTCTAGGAATGCCAATTCAGTCCTACTGTACTCTACAGTAAATTTCAAGTATGGATTGCGTGTATTCAACCATTTGTGGAACAACAGCAAATCTTCTTCAGTCCCACGCCATATTACCAAAATATCATCTATATATCGCTTCCACATTTGAAGCGATAATAGATAAGGATTGGTAGGAGTCAGTACTCTTTGTTTATTTCCATGTTTCTCCTGTGGCTGTCGTGTCTACAACATGATACGGAAATAGTATGTGGTGGATTATGAAACCTGAACATTGCAGGTGATATTGATTTTAACTTTCACTTTATAAGCAGTAGTTTCCAACAGGTCCTGAAGAAGGCATATGAACTATTTAATTCTAAATGCTGAAACATGTTGACCAATATTGCTTACAGATATTTTGTTAAATCTGTATTTTCACTTTGTTTTTAAAACTTGGACAATTGAGAGATATCATTAACCGCATGCGTGCGGGCGGAATTCCGCTCGTACGCTGAGATTTTTCAAAGCGCACTTTACGTGACGAGCTGGGCTCGTCATCAGCGTAGCAGGAGGCTACCTCATGACGAGCCCAGCTCGTCATCAGCGTCGAAGGGGTTAAACTAACAATCTACTCTACAATCTACTCAGTTGATCCAAATTTACTTTTAGCCACACTTATTTGTCTTTCACTTATATTTGCACTGCTTATTCAGTAACCACAAATATATTTACATGTCTTAGAAATACCACCCTTCTTGATAACACATCTTTTTAATAACTACACATAGCCTTGATAACTTCAGTAGGCTGTGTCGTGTCGTCTTGTCTCCTGGGCAAGGAGAACCCAAATGATGTTAAAAAGGGCGGTACAGAACGGTTACTGATGGGAATATTTGCCCATTTGTTTGAGTCACCACTTGGTAATCACATATCACGCTTGTTTGTATTTTTAGGTATCCACTACTTCTCTCGTATTGTGTTAGGGCCCGTGTCCACAGTCGAGAGTCACATGGTCATTTGACCTCTAGATACTGTTTGTGTGAATACTGTATATCGGGGTATTATCTAGTGTGGGTCGTTAAACGTACCCTTGGAGCCTCTTATTAATTGGTTTATTTTTTTGTGTTTTCCTAGATAACACCTGCACTACCTCTGCTTATCACCTGTACAATAGCACTGTGAGTGACAGGCTACGAGTAGGAACTACGTTTATGGCCTCGCCCTATTCAGGTAACAATAACACACCATAGCACCTAACCGCAGTATTCGAAAATCAAACTGGGCATACTGCAACGGCAATGCGATGACATATTTTTTTTTAACAAACCAAGACATAACTTGAACCAGAAAAAACATCTTGGTTTGACTACACACACTCTCCCTATTGAGCATCAATTGCACACAACAGGCCATTTCCTATACTGTGTTTTATCATGATGTCTCTAATCATACTGCATAATTACGGCACAGTTACGACTATCTGACGTCACTGTCATAACCGCCAACCACTTATCTCAACATGGCCACCAAAGTTTAGCCGCTACATCTCCCACGGCTCATGCAGCTCCACTGTTGACCGTACTAGTTGCTGTTGCTTAGCGCAGCACAGTAATCTATGTGTAGGCGGGCCCTCACCCCTCCCACGCTCCAATCTCCTAGCATATAAATCCAGGTACTCAATAGCCAAAAAGCCACCGGGGACAGAGCGGCAGCGAGCAGGTATCTTTGCTGCATACCAGGAGGTCAATGTGAGTACAACCCCTTCCCCCGATAATAGTTGGTGAGGCGAAGGTCCGATCGTATGAGCACTTGCAGCAGCCATTTAACTCTCTACTGCCTTGTTATCCCCAATTCCCACTTTAGATAGAGATACTTTATTGTGCATGGTTATTTGAAACCTTTACAATATAAGAGAAAGAAGAATCAGTTAAAAAAACATGAGTCAAATTCGTGCATGTTAAGACAATTGTTCTATCCATAAAAAAAACATGGTGAGGTAGCAGCAACAAGATTAAGATAAGCTTAACATCATGTTCGACAGCCTGTTTATCATAAAAAGTTAAGCAATAAATTCTTCCTCGATGCCTGCCAAGGAGAAATATAATAAAGTGCCAGTGTGCAAGAGGGAGTGGTTAAATTGTAATAGCAGTTCGGGGTGTCCCTATTGTATAGTCAGTGATAGTCGATGTAAGGCAGAGTCAAGGTGTCGCGCTAGTGCTCGGTCTTCAGGGGTGCCGTTGGATTCATCCTTTAGTCCTTTTATGGTACTACTAGGTTTTGTTTGTTTCCTTAAGCGTTTTGAAGCGGGCCTCAGCTGTTTCAAGGAATTTTACCACTTTAGGTAACTTCTTGCCAAGGAGGCTGCCCTGAATATTACCTGGGGAGGCTCTTACTGTCTTTACATTTCGTGTTTAATCTGTGATATGCTTAAATGTGTCACTTGTTCAGAGTGTGTTTACGCTCACGGACCCCCTCACACAAAGGGACCCGATCACTTGTCATAGACACTCATCGCTAAGTACAGATTACACATACAAGGGGTACAATACCACTATGCAAAATATGCTCATTGACTCACTACTCGTGACCTCACAAGTATGTAATCAACATGCCTCTAAGTTATTTCTTTTTTTAGGTTGGATTCACTCTTTAAGGTAGTTGTAAACAAGAAGGGGCACCTTTATTTCTCACTCAAGAGAACTAAATAAAGGCACACACCCTCTTTATTGACAGCAGGGTTCTGTGTTCTTTTTCACCTGTTTTTAACCACACCGTATGGACCCAAGAAGAAATACTTTGGAATTGGAAGGTACCAGCACAGTGTTTTTTAACCCACCATTCACACACGCCCACACTCACCACTGCAGCATTCCTCTGAAAATAACTCTGATAAATAGCCCTCTGGCTGGGCATGTGGGGGACTGCAGCGTCGACCCTATGAGGAGCAAAATGCCCAATGATGAAGCATGACACCCGCAAGGGTGTGTGAGGGTAACTCTCCAAATAGGAGGGATTCCCCTTTTGTATCCAACCTTTCATTAATTATGTAGATAGGAACTTCTTTACCTATACCTCTAGCCGCCGATTGGGCTGGCCATCTCTATTAGGAACACTGACCCTCCAGAGACTTACACATATTACCTTGGGAGCACGGGCACTGGACCTCTCTTTTTCCATTAGCTCCCTGTCCGCCCTTTTGTGCATCGGAGTGCTGCTGTATGAAACAGGGCACAGCTTATTTTGTCCCGGATTCCTTCATTGTGACTTGATGTTCACAAGTCCTGTTTCCACCTGCCTCGTACAGTTAGGGAGGTTACGTTTGATCTTCAAATTGGAAGGTCTTCTCAGAGATACAGTCGCTGCTCTGAACAAATTTACCATTGCATTTGGGAGAATTGATGCATCACATTTTTAACACGTCAAGAGCAGTGAGGGTAGGGCGCTTTTTCAAAAGCATAGGCTCTGGTTTTGTTAGCACCTTCCAGACCGTCTTCAAAGTTATTCCATCATTTATACACTCTGAAGCACTTTTGGAGGTCTTCCACTAGTCCTAGTCCTTATTGTTGGGTCTGTGTTTTTATTTTTTTTGCTCTGCAATGGATGTCCCATTTCAAAATGGAATGGAACTGGCCCTACCATGAACACATGGGACAATGCTTCAACGAAACCTTTCTTCAGGAACTGAACGAACAGTGGTTTTTGTCCTTTCAGCCCATTTGGCCACACTGCATGCAGCCTGTATTCCACTGCCTGCTGTCCAACTTCGAGTGTGCCTTGGGCTTGTGCCTAGGAACGCAGCCGGTTCAAACTCTGGACATATAAGTACTGGTGTGCTCGTTGAGGACCATTTGTGTCGGTGTCTATTACGTTTGCTGTTGCTTCTGAACTCATTCTACGAGATTTCCTGTGATTCTTCTGCTCCTAGTGAATTGGATCTTGGCTCTGGTTCTGTGGATTTACTACTAGCTGTGGTTTCTCCTTCAGCAGCTGCTTGAGGGGGTAGGATGGGACATGTTTGCTTGATAAACCTCTTCCGAGGTGTGCCTCTGGGATCATCATCTGCAGGTGCTGGAAACAGACATGTTTTGACTATCTCTCAGAACACCCAAACAATTTGGCAGTTTCGAGTGGTGGGAACTTTTAATTCGGCCTGTTTTTACCAACTCAAGTTGTTTTTAAATTACTTTATTTTTACACTGTTTTTATTGAACTTTTATTAGCTTTGAAGTTTGGCTTTTTGACTGCTTTCTGCCTCAAACAAATATGATTGCCTGTTCTGGACTTTTAATGCATATAATGACAGGGTTTAGCACTGCTTTTAGATAGCTTAGTCGACTCACGTCCGAGGAGAGTATGTCACGTGGCTGGGTTTGGCCGGGCAGAAACAGTGTCAGTTTACATATACATGTATCTTAAGTTGCCGCCTTTTCTGCATGTTGACTTTTGACACACATTTGCTTGGGTGACCGTGCAGTATAGAGTTTGCAGAAACCACATTTGCTTACATTTCCACTTCACCGAAACATTGTCAAGACACCTTGAATATTCAGTACAAGAGATAAAGTTAATTGCACAAATGTTGTTTGTTTATGGTCCGTTATGCAACATAGCTGTCATAAGAGGATAAACAATGACAGCCTGGCTGAGGTCTCGGCACAGTAGCATGGACCTGTTCTAATATATAAACAAGAGCACTTCTGTGTTTATCCAGAAGAGCACTCTGCTGTCACTGCGAGGTCGCTGTTGTCAGAGTCTCAGCCCAGCTGATTCCTGTATACCCTATGCGAGAAGGGATTGTCAAATTGTGACCAGGACGGGGGCCTGCATACACTCACCTTCAGGTAATGGGGAATTAGGTCATACAGTAGGGGATTTTCGTAGATCACTCACCCTAGGTTGTAGGACAGAAAGATCTGTTTTCATGATTACCCCTACTTTTTGCTGGTGTCAGTATGTTTTTTTTACTAGTCTGACTGGGATCCTGCTAATCAGGACCCTAGTCACTGTAATCCCTCCCTAAAGTGACCATGGTACGTACTGTTGTACATTCACAATTTGCGAATGGTGTACCTTTGTAAGTCATTAGTATATGGTACTGAGGTACCCAGGGCATAGGTACACCAGGTGTTACCCATGGGTTGCAGCATGCATTGTGCGACACATGACCCACGACTCAAAGTGTGACTACAGGCCTGCCATTGCAGCCTGTGTGAGTTGGTGCTAGTACCTCTCATGACAGATATGTTTCCTTATATCTGAGGTAATTACACTTTTAAACCTACAAGACTGCCCTCTGGCAGGCCTTTCAGTCCCGAAGGCAGGATGCTTGGTTACAGGTGTGAGGGTGCACCTGCAAGAGCAGGATACCCCTACAAACCCCAGGGTCTATTCTCCAGGCTTTGTAAGTGCGATCAGCCATTTAATACATATAGTGGGCGAGATGTCTAGCTATATAGTGGCTGCACCGAACCTGGTCATGTTTGGTACGAAACATATTGTAATCTTGCCCCAAAACCTATTCTAGTATAGGAAGTATACTCCCATGTACTGGAGGGCTCTCTTTGGGTTCCCTTGTACTCCTGGTTACAGCCTTTCAGACTCTGACAGCGAACTAAGGTTGCTGCAAACCACATACACCATTCCACGCTCCTGCTGCTCAGCCAAGCTCGAGCAGGATAAAGGTAGAACAATAGGTTTCCTGTTTTAGAGAGGTGTGACCACTGCCAGACAGGACTCAGTGTATTGGGCTGGGGTTTGTTTGCTTGCCAGCACCACCGGACTGCTTTGAAGAGCACATTTGCTGCTCTCCTTGCACACTCCAGTTGAAACCAGTTCCTGGAGCCCTTGGCTCCCACTCTGGGGAGAAACTGGACAAAGGACATGGGACCCCTGAGTTGTTCCAACCCTTTCTGTGGCGTACTTAAGAGCTTACTTGTGGGTGGTTCTTCAGATTCATCATGGTACAAGACTCAAGCCCTAAACCACATCACTCTGACAGTCTGGACACTTGGCCTTCGCCTGGGCTTTGCCTGGAACCAAGACTGCAATAAGGAGGACTCCTGCTGCTACTGGTCTTGCTGTTCTGCAAGTCTCCTTCATTGTCTGATTCCAGTGGCTCCCCCTCCTGAAAAGTACATGGAGCCCCCCTCCCCACGGAGGCCCGGTCCACCACATACCACTTTGCCCTAAAACCCAAAAATCTGACATATTTTGATTTGAAACCTCCAACATTTAAATGAAATGCCTCTATATTGTCTTTCTCAAAGTTCTAATGAGAAAGTGGGAAACCCTCTTAACATATAAGCTACGCCATTTGTAACAATAATCTCAAAAGCAGATTATTTAACTGAGACAGCATTCAGAACAATGCCAAGGAGCGATCATATTGTCTCAGAAAGTGCCTATGACTGAAGAGAAACTATGAAGGGTCAGAATTAGAATTGATATTAATGGACAAACTCTTGAAACTTTAAAAGACAAACCCAAACCTACAATTCCATAAAAACTCGACTGACAATATACATGAGAAGTACACAAGATATAACTCAGTATCCTGTGAAAGGCAAGAGAAATAGACAGGTGAATTATCTGCATGCCACACTCTAGCGACTGTCAAGGGTTGTGCATGATAATGACGTGAACTGAGGAAGTAATTTCAATTTCTATCATCAAGTCTGTATTAGTAAGCATCACAAAATAGGCAGGCGAACAAGGCTGGCGAACACTGTTTGGATGCTTCAGAACATTGATGCAGATGTTTGTCTGCTTTAATTTATCATTTCTGTAGTGTAAACAATGATAAATACAAATTTAAGGCACCCATAATACAGACAAGTGCAAGCAACACCATAAATAACACCATGTGTAGAATAAAAACAAACCATATCAGCAAGCACCTAATGACAATCTATACAAACTGTAGTTGGTAAAGCAAAAGAAAAGTGCAACTACTTTCAAAGTGCATAATAAAACAATCACCAGTCCAGCAATATACAAAACTCAAGTATGTTTAGTAAAACAATTAACTTAATTCCTGCATCAAGGTGCAAATACTTTCAAAGAGCATGATAAAAACAAGTCCTGCAGGATGCAAAAAGTGAAGCCAGGTTAGTCAAACAATTCCCCGTTCGGTGTGTGCATAAAGGCACATATATTTCAAAGCAACTGGTAAACCATAACAACTACAGCAACATACAATAATCAAACCACTTTAAACTAACAATTCTCTTTTTGAAGGCTCAAATATTTCGAAGTGACAAACAAAACAGTAACAGGTACAGCAGGCAACAGCATACAAAAATCAAACCACTTTAGTCAATGCCCTTTTGGTTTGTGCTTGTGCATGAAGGTGCAAATATTTCAAAGTGACTGGTAAAACAATAATAAGTACAGCCAGCATCAGCATCATACATAAATCAAACCTATTTAGTCAAACTAATTCCTCTTTTGTTTGTGCATGAAGGAACCCCAAACAAAGGGGCACATTATGATCGCGGACGGACTTGAGTCCGTCCGCGACCATAGAGGAGGAGGGAACCTCCGCATGTCCTGCGGAGTTCCCTCCTGTGCAATTAGGATGTGACCGCCACCCTGGCGGTCACATCCTCTATTTTTAACATTGCGGCGGGTGCAGCTTCAAGCTGCACCCGCAGCAATGTTAAAAATGCACGCATTGCATTTGCATGCACAAAGTGGCAGGCACCGCGCGGTGCCTGCCGCTCTGTGCATGCAAATGCAGGTGCACCCCCCACCCCCTCTTCACCCCTGGGGGCCCGCAACGGGCCCCCAAACAAGAATCCGTATGCCTTTGCACGGCGGACATGCCGCCGTGTAAAGGCATTAAAATACAGACATCCTAATATGGTGGACGGTGTCTGAGAGACACCGCCACCATATCAGGCCTTTTCCGCCGCGGTTGTAAGCCAACCGCGGCGGAAAAGCAGCGGACCTAAACCAGGACCCACCTGCCATCCTAATGTGGCAGTGGGTCTCTGCAGAGGATTTTCCGCATCCTCTGGGCCGGCGGTGGCTTCCGCCGGCCCGGAGGATGCGGAAAATCCTTCATCATAATGAGCCCCAAAGTGTGAGGTTTGTAGTAAAAGGGCCGCAACGTCGACAGACTAGGTAGTCTGTAGGGAGTTGTCCGCATTAATATATGCGACGTGAAGAGAACCCTCCATCGCGTCTGCCCATGTGGAGTGAGAATCGTCCTCCTGTTGTACCTGACCCCAGCTAATTGCTGAGTGGGTCCAAACGGCTTTAAGCCGTAAGTATTACGGAAATTCCACTATTTTGTATTTTTAACACTAAAATCCTCACGGCAGGGTGCAACTTAGTGCGTGTACACCACCGGAGGATCACACTATTTGGTCCTGATGAAAGCTGAGCAACTCGGGCTCCTAAAAGCAGAAACATGTCGACCTGAATTTATTTTTCACTGTGGACTAGGTATCTCTGATAGACGAGATTGACCCTATGTTCCCACAAACAACTGCTTTTAATCAGTGCTGGCTGGACTATTAATAAAGTAGTTGACAGTCACAACCACACACTTTTTAAATTTCGCACAATTTTTTTGCACTCACTTAGCACAATCTGGCTTCCTTTTCACACCCTCAACACACACAAGAACCAGCTCCGCTGTAAACAGGCGCTGTAGCACACTGGAAAGACATTAGGTCTTTCCAGTGGGAACCCAGTGATGAAGCATGTCACCACTAGGTTGGTGAGTGAGGGTTCTTAATAAACTTGTTGTTTATGTGTGTGGGCTTTCCTGTTTTTCTCTCCCTTTTACTACAAACCTCACACTTTGTTTGGTTGTTTTTCTTGGTTCTTCACTCTTCTGTTGTTTAATAATAATCTATTAGGGGTAAGAGAGTGAATGAGTATACCCTTACTCTCCCTTTGTTAGTATGTGCATGAAGGAATAAATATTTCAAAGTTCCTGGTAAAGTAATAACAATTTATCAGCATAAACAATAAACACGTACAGTCAAACAATGTCCCTTTTATTTGTGCATAAAGGTAAAAAAATGTCAATGTGATATAATGTCCAGAGCTAGACATATCTATACTATGGAGATCAAATGGTTGTGGCACTGTGGATGGCACACCTGTGCCCATTCATGGATTGGCTTTGCCCCTTGCTTCCCCAGTGGCCATCACCGACCTTACCCTCAAATAAAAAATCAGAGAAGCGAGAACAAAAGTATTTAGTTGGCTAGGGTGTTGAAACCAGTGGTGCAACTAGACCTTAACTTCAGGGAGGCTACCACTCCCAGCCAGGGCTGGCCCTAGCACTGGTTGCACATGGTGCAACAGTCTTTTTTGGTGGCCTCTACCCCATTTCCTCCTTTTCCATAATTTCCTTCACTACCACTCACCAACAATGCACCTCATCTCTAAATAACACCTTTCTGACAAACATTTAATTTTGTATAGCGCAACTCATGTTTTACTCACACTCAGTTCTGTGATCTGCATAGTACATGTTCCTTGTAGCAGGCACTTTAACCATCTGCGTTTTGTGAGTGGTAGCAGTGCCCATGTGAGTGCACGGTGAGTGATGCAGCAGTGTGAGAGTAGGGTAAAAGGAGTGACTACAGGGTGAGTGAGGTGACGGTCTGAATTTGGGGGCGGATGTAAGTGCAGAGTGGGACGAAAGAATGCATGGTTAGTGATGGACTTGTTTGAGTGAAATTGCAGATTGAACAGTGAGGGGGACAGATGAGTGAAGTGTTACATGAGTGCAGGGTGAGTAGTGTGCCTGTTTGACTGCAGGGTGAGGTACATGGTGAACAGCGCAAGTGCATTGTGAGTGCAGAGTAATCACTCTGAGTGCATGGTGAGCGGGTGAATAGTGGGAGTACATGCTGATCTGTGTGAGTGCATTGTGATTGTTGTGAGTGCAGGGTGAGCGTAAAAGTGAAGTGAAGGGCGAGAATAAGGATTGAGTTGGCTGAATGCAGGGTGCATTCCCAGACACTTGAAGTAACTCAGCATGTTCTTGACATGGTGTAGGATTTTCAGATGTAAGTTAAACTATTGTTATTATGGCATTAATAGGGATCGAGGGTGCAGGAAATAAATAATGTGCTGATCCTGCAACAAACCTCGTCTTATGATTAGGGTTGCCCGCATATTTTTTGATGTACCAGACGGGACAAAAATAAGCAGTCACCTAAAGCCGTATTTTCAGCACTTATCTGTGCATAATTTGATCAGCAAATATAAACAGAAAAACACTTGTAATTGTGTTATAGGGCTGCCTGAATGATCCATGACTGATAATTAAAAGGAAAAAAGGCAGAAAAGTCTCATTACAAATTAATACATACTTTATTTATAACCCTATTTAGTGTCAAGACAAGCTCTTTCCAGGCTCTTTAACCCCTTGAATGTTGGTGACAGAACCACTCCGACACCAGCCACGGACGCACTGTGCTGGTGACGGAGTGGATCCGTCACGGCCCGACCGCCGCGCCTGCCCGGCATTAATTCCACGC
Organism: Lissotriton helveticus; assembly: GCF_964261635.1. NCBI lineage: Eukaryota > Metazoa > Chordata > Amphibia > Caudata > Salamandridae > Lissotriton > Lissotriton helveticus. The sequence goes on from NC_136069.1 coordinate 920,906,445, forward strand.
CTGCGCTGAGCGTTCCATTGAGCGGGCGGGGCCGCGAAGGAACCACTCCGTCACCAGCACAGCGCACCCGCGGCTGGTGACAGAGTGGTTCCGTCACCAGCATGGCGGCGTCACGCAGACCCCCCTCCCCCACAGCGCCGCGGCTGAATTACCGCCGCGGCCAAGGGGTTAAACAACACATTGCTGGCATTTTGCTTTTGGCAACCTTACTTTATATTCCTTTTCATGAAATGCATTCTCACACTACAGCAGTAAATGTACATTTCAAATGTAAGGAATAGGCAGAGTGTGGGAGCAGGGGGTACTGGAACTAGAAAAAACGTGTATCTAACAGCTGCTCCAGGGATTGGATGATGTTGATTATTGAGACTGCAAGAGAAGTTATAACCATCCTGAACAAGGAAATAGAAGAACTCGAGGAGAAATTGAGAAAAGACATAGCGGTCAAAATGGGTATGAAAAAGTTGAAGGAAATATGTGTAGAACTAGATTCCTTCTCTGATTACCTTCTAAAAAGAAAAACTGAGAAGTTCAGGAAGGATATTCGGCTTTTTTCACAAGAGCGTGCCTATCCTTACCTGGCCACCAATTTTTATACCCCTTCGGATGACCATGTCCCCAAGGGAAGTACTCCTAGATGGGGCAACAGACAGGTTCACGACCTTCTCAGATACCACAGATTCTGAAGTTGAGGGATCTAGTAACTATGATCCTAACTATGATCTCAACTACAACCCAAACTACCAACCTAGACAGGAATCCTTTGAAAGATCTACTATGCCGAATCGTTTTCTAGGCAACCGCAGGGGGAATTTCCACCCCAGAACACGGACTCCCCAACAGAGGAGTTTCCATCAGGGTCAGGGCCAACCTCAAATGTACATTCAGACACAACACCATCAGTACTGGAAAACAAAAAAAGTATTCCAGTTTTTAACCTATATACTTCGAACATTGATTCGGTACTGTGTCCCTCCTAGCTAGGGGCCTTTCATTTGTCCCGACAATTAACTTTAACAAGTTTGAGTTTTTGAAAGATCTGCATCTATTCATTCGCAAAATTAGGTTGAGAAAATACTTTCTTACTAGGCCCTCCCCTGAGGTCATTGAGAACATGTCTGGACTGAGCCCCCTGTCTTATTTTAAGCGCACTCTAGATGTTATCGGACCCGAGGTGGGTATTTTTGAGAAGGTTGTTACCACCAAAATTGAAAGAATAATTAAATATATGCCCAAACCTCCATATAACCTTTCTAGAGGGAAAATACCACCCTTATGTCCTTGAAAGAAAACAAACTTCTCACTATCAAGCCCTGTGATAGGGGCGGGGGCATCATGATCTTCGATACTTCAGTCTATGTGGAGAAATTGAATACCTTTCTTTCCTCCACCAAACATTACAAAAAGATTGTCAGGAACCCCAAACTTGCCCTGAAACAATGTATTTTTTCCATTGTAGAGCAGGCAGTGGACATGGGGTTTATTTGTCCTAAGGAAGCTGAATTTCTGACCTCCAGTTTTACCCATATGCCCATCACAGGGCTCGAAAATTCCACTCGACCTCTCGCATAGTCGAGCTAAATTTAAAAAGGTCGAGCTCTTTTTAGGTCCTACTCGCCCTTTCTGGCGAGTAGGAAAACACATTCTTAAATAATAGGTATAACATAGTGGTTACTTCTATTCAGCAAAGATAGAGTACTTATGCATTTCAACCCTTGACATTATACAATAAATCTCAGGAGTTTAGGAATTCCATCAGGACCAAGTACATATTAACCGGTGAGGGTAATTAAAAAAAAAAGCGAAGATCAACATGGCGTTACGTACGAGTAATATTGCCATTTAAATATGGCCGACACACGAAACAATTAAGGATGTGGTTTTTCCACAAGCAGGCTACCTCTGGGTAACCTGCTCAAAACTCGCGGAATATAAGCCGTTGTTTCGCGGAAACCCGGAAAACTGAGTTACGGCGAGATACGCTGAGATTACAGATCCAGTAGGTGAGCACTCAAGTGAAAATATTATCACGCAACTTTATTGAATAACGCACAGGGATTACCCTTTATGACTCGCTGTTATATCACATTTTCGTTTCAGAAAACAAGCAAGCTTCATGTTTTACAAGGTACGCTTTATATTGAGCACTGCACGTTCACAGTTTTCGGTGTAGGCACAGTGTATTTCCACGGCAGCTGGTTTTTCAAACCTATTTCTTGTTCACAGAGCACTTATTTGAATAGTATTCACGACGTACGGCGAGAGTCGTGAGTGACGCGGAAGTCACAGACCCTATAGAGACTAGGGTCTATCAGCATTATCAAAAGGTAAAAAGCAGCACTGCATGTTTACCGGTTAGGGTTTAGTTGGACATTTTGTTTACTTGGTTAAGTTAAGCGCTAATCGTTTTTTTCTTCTGTTCGCAGTATCACAGAAAATCTCAAATAGTTTTGACTGTTCACAACGAAGTAAGCCAATCAATTCTACATTTAAGTGTTTTACAGTAATAAACACTGACCAACAGGCACTTTAAATCATTTATTCAACACATGGGTAATGTTGGACATGTGTAGTTCTTCCTAGCAAACCCTGTAAAGTGCAGACCGATCAATAGCACCTAATTTTGATAAGCGTCAAAACATGGCAGTGTATTTGACATAAAATATCATTGCACGCACATAACTATGTGTACTTTTTTTGACATTTAAAGAAGAGTAAATACATTTGAAAAGTGCATAATGAATTTGAGAGACTAGAAATCTTTAAAGTGTATATAATTTGCAGTAAGGTATAACCAAGGTGGTACCCTCAAAATGTACAAGTGGCTAATGCAGTTTGAATTGTGAAAATGTAAATAAGCATTATATGTTATTTATGGATGTTTAAACATTTCTTACAGAGGCCCCTGAAGAAGGGACGGTTGTCCCGAAATGCATCGGGCCAAACTTCAGCAACAATCGCCGTAAAATGCTAATGAAATCTGTTTGAATGACATTATACAGAATGAAATGTATTGTTGAAAATTCATTACCAAATGTCAGAATCCATGATATGATTTGAATTGAATAGAGATTTAAAAGATCAGATATAATTTAATGAATAAACACAAAAACTTCTTGAAGAAAACGATTAAAGAGTAAAGCAAAGTTCTTTGAAAATTGAACAGGAGTGAAGATAACTGTGCTATCGGTTAGGTTGTGATACTTAATCACTAACCATATACGTTAATATTCATTACACCTAGGGACAGGCAGCCCTTTGACACCGACCAGCACGCCTAAGGAGGAAAATCAGGATACAATTTACGTATAGAGAAACATAAACAAGTAGAAGAAAGGAGTGCCAGTGGCCACACTTTGTTGTTTTCACAAGAGTAGGAAAACAAACCAACTTTTGTCCTGTCTGTGAAAACGGAACAAATGTGACAAGATAACAAGATTTAAAGGCATTTTTATTGCTCACAAAGTTAATGAGCAATAAAGATGCCTTTAAATCTTGTTATCTTGTCACATTTGCTTCGCTTTCAGAGAAAAAGGTCAAGTAGGTTGCAGTTAGGTCGAGGACATTTTTTAAGGTACTAGTCCTGCAGGACTAGTACCATTTTTTGGATTTTTCGAGCACTGCATCATCTATGGGGTTCCTAAAACCCATAAAAATGTCCTTGACCCTCCCCTAAGGCCCATTATATCCACAATTGGATCTGCCACGGAGCCCCTCTCCAAACACGTTGATCGTTTTTTAAAACCCTTGGTCAGCAGATTTGAGTCCTTGGTTGAGGACACTGGCCATTTCATTGCCAAGATTGAGAGAACCCCCTATCATGATGATAGGGAACTCCAGGTGACGTTGGACCTAGAGTCCTTGTTGGACTTGGCCCTTCTGGCAGGTTCACCCCTGAACTTTTTGCTTTTAATTGTGACATGGTGTTAGTGAATTTTGGTTTCTGCGCACTTTACCACTGTGTCCCAGGGTAAAGTACGTGCGTGTGGTGAGATAGGCCTGGCCTCCCATAGGAATGCATGGTGAATGTGTGTGTCCCTGGTAGTTCCTGATGTGTGGGGTGTGCAGGCTCGAGTCTCGTATGTGCGGACTCGTGTGATTGAATGCTGCGCAATGATGTATGCGGGTGTATGTGTCTAGTGTGGAAGTGCCACTTCTAGACAAGGGTGTGCGTGTGCAGTGAGTATGCTGGCACGTGATTGGCTGGAGCTGGCTGGTGAGCCTGGCTCCAGGAGTCTGGATGGGTCTGCCCCGGTGGTGAATGGAGAGATTAGCATGCTGATGTGAGGGAGGGGTGCACCTGGGTCCTGAATATGGCTGGGCTTTCCCCCCACAATGCTGGCTCGGCCCCCTGTGGTGCGTCTAATGTCCCTAACCCTGCCAGTGAATAGAGTGAGGGGCTGCGCCTGGTTTTTCCCCCACCCTCCACCTTCAGACAAAGGAATTCACTGTATAAAAAGGGGCTGTGTCTCCTTACAAAATGTTCTTGTTCCCAACTCGAATCTACCAGGGGCGTGCTGCTGCTTGGGCCCAGGGGAAGGCTTGCCTCCCTGGGACCTGCCCATCCCCTGGATATCCTGGATACCGGGAAAGTTCTCTCCCTGTGGGGCCCTTCTGCCTTGCCTGGGGGGGGACTGGATGACTTCTTCTTTACTGGGAGCTGTCTGCTCCATTTCTCTGCCCCAGGACTCCTTGGACTCCACAGCGCGTTGAGAGCGCTTTATTTGAATTTTGCCGCATGGAGCTGCTCTCTGATCTACTCGTGACCCGAGCTTCGCAGGAGCCTACCGCTGCATTTTGCCCGATTCTCGTAATATTTTTATTTAAGGATGCCACCCCTTTTCAGATGCACCTTGACGGGTGCGCATCCCGTTTTCACGTTTACTTTCTCTACCGAGGGAGCCTGCCCCTCATTTTAGCCCCTGCAACGAGGAGCCGCTGCCGCGGCAAAACCAGAAGTCCGGCCCGCGCCCGCCTGACTGTGGGCGGGGCCGGGATGGACTCATTTCCGCTTCCCCCAGCCTGGGGGAAGCCATGTCCGCTTTTGCCGGTCTCCTGTAGGGAGAGGGAGACTGGAGATGCTGCCCCCCGCGCTGCCGAGGATGGGCGGTGGTGTGGCATGGGGAGGCCGGGAGCCTACCCCGCCTCCCCCAGTGGCCGCAGTAATACCTGGAGCCTTGCGGACTCCATTTGAAGAAGTCCTGGTCCCGAGATGGGGACCGGGTGAAGACCAGGGGAGCGGGCCGGGCGCTCTGTGAAGGCGGGGCTCTCATGTGGTGGTGGAGAGCCCCGCAAAGCGCTACCGCCGCACCGGGCAAAGGAGGAGACGCCGCAGGAGAGGAGACGCCGCCTCCCAACCAGCAGGCGAGTGCAGGCGTCCCCGCTGGTCGGTCCTCTGTGCCCCCTCTGCCTCTGAGTCCTCGAGGAGCTCCAGGGGGCATGATTTTGTTTCTTCGAGCCCCCCGAGTGGGACTCGAATGATGGGCCATCTTCTGTTTCACGAGCCCACGAGGCTCCCTGGGGGCATGGTTGTTTTAGAACCATAGAGCTCCAACGTTTGGCACAAGTGGTTGCTCGGGCCCAGAGGGGCCCACACTTTATTATTTAGGGGTGGTGGTGTTGGGTGCCCGCCCCCCCCCCCGTGCCCATACCAGCAGTGCCCGTTTTCAGAGCGGCCCCGATGGCAGCGTACCGCTCCAACCTATTGGGGCATATTTAAAGAGCTAAGGAGCCGGAGTGCTCCCATGTGCACCATGTGTAGTCCTAGAGCCTAGAGGGCTCCCAGTTTGCACAGTTTTGGGTTCCAGAGGGCTAGTGAGAGCCCTGTCGCAGTTCTGTTTCCAGCTGCCCTGCAATTAGTGCGCAGCTGCATCGTTTAGGTATTTTGCTTCCATGGGACCTGTTCTTTTAGACTCAGGAGTGAGTCGCACTCCTTCACCCCTTCTTGTCCTTCCCCAGCTGCACAGTACTTAGTGCCAGCTGCAGCGTTTAGGCCCTGTTCTGTTCCTGTCCTCAGCTGCCCAGCAAGTAGTGGGCAGCTGCTACGTTTAGGTTTTGGAGCAATGGCGCAACCTGGACTTTGATGTAAGTTCTGTGCTAATGTGATTTCTGCGAATTGTTCTTTGCTGCACCTCTGAATGTGTTTTAATGCGTCATGAGCCTACTATTTGGTATTCACAGAATGCACTTACTACTTTCGGGATTCATAGAGTGAACTTACTACTTTTGGAATTCATAGAATGAACTTACTACTTTCGGTATTCAAAGAATAGATTTAAGACTACTAACTTTACGTCCGCACTCGGGCCGGAAATTACGGCCCGAGGCGGAGCTTCCGGGTTGGGGGTGGAGCTTGCGGTCCGGAGGTGGAGCTTCCGGCCCAGAGGCGGAGCTTGCGGCCCAGAGGTGGAGATTTCAGCCATGGCTAAATCCACACCTCCGAGCCGGAAGCTCCACCTCTGAGCCGGAAGCTCCACATCCAAGCCGCAAGCTCCACCTCCGGGCCGCAAGCTCTGCCCCCATGCCGGAAGCTCCGCCTCCGGGCTGGAATTTCCGGCCCGAGTGCGGACGTAAAGTTAGTAGTCTTAAATCTATTCTGTGAATACCGAAAGTAGTAAGTTCATTCTGTGAATCCCGAAAGTAGTAAGTTCACTCTGTGAATCCCGAAAGTAGTAAGTGCATTCTGTGAATACCAAATAGTAGTAAGTTTAGGATTTAGTCTTAAGTTCATTCTGTGAATCGGGCCCCAAGTGAGGGATGACTCTCCAACCTTCTGCCTTCCAATGGGATTTTTCAGGGTCCACTGGGAAGGGTCCTTCTTCAAAACAGCAGCCGCGACTTTCCTGTTGACTTCTATCGAGTATGTGGCTGTTTTTCCATTCTGCACACAGCCTCCATGGGGTTCCTGGTTACTTACCATGGGCAGTTCCTTGTGTCCCCAGCTCCACTGAGTCACCAGGTCCAAGTCCTGACACGGTCGCAGTTTGCATTACATTTTCTGGTATATGGTTTGGTCTCCCCTGGAGAACACTGTATTTTGTGCTTTAAAAACCTATTGCAATTGAAGTATTAATGTGTATTTGTGTTTATATATCTGGGTAGGAGATATACCAATGTGTTAGTGAGTGTTGTGTAATAAATAAAAGTAATTTTATATATGCACTGTGTGCTCTTTTTCATTTAACCTACACTTCATGATTTGATCTGGTAAAACAAGCTGCTTAACACTTATTTAAGATAAGCCTGAAGGCCGCGGTCCAAAGCTACCACTTAGAGAGCTTTCTATGGTTGTCTATGACCAATAAAATCACCATGAGTGTTGTCTGGAGTAGTGCAAGGTGCTTCACGTAAATAAGTGCGCACCATATACTAAGCCAGCCTCCTACACTAGGCAACTAGGTTAGAGAGTGTATAGTAGGATACACTATACAGTACTTATATGCCAGTATAGATACACTGCTTAAGCACAATGGTGGAATTTGTATCCTTTTCACCGTTCCTATATTGCGAATCACTTCCATTTGCTTCTGTATATTAATCATTGCAGCGCATATATTTTATACAAGAATCACGATGGTTAAAAAAAATATTGAAATGCCGCTTTGTGTATTTCTTTTGTTTCTCTCTGGGTATGCACGAGTGACTAATGAAAAGGTACTAGATCTGTAACAACGATTTCTTGGGGAATCAGGGTGGTCATGTTCTGAGGTTGTCCAATCCATTTGTTACCCTTTTAGGTTTAGTGGTACTTATGGTGGCACTGTGAGCTAGCAGAGTTATAGCCCAGCATATCCTGAGGGGGTGCATAGAATCAGTCAGGCACCATCCTGTTTGTGTTGTCCAACTAAAGCACAGTTCCTACTGAGGAAGTAGAAGGCATACAGCACTGTAGGGATCCATATTTTTCAAAACTCGAGCTGGTGACTTTCTTTTTGTTGTATTCCTCAGCACTAAGTTCACAACACCAAGGATGAACTTGCCAGTGTGTTTTGTATTTGGAGGCAGAAAGCAGGGTGCAATATAATATATTGCAGCATAATTTATCTGAAAGGCTTACCTAAATGTGGATTATTACCTGTCACTTGGGTCTGACAAAAAGGATTCGATCTTCTGTCTGTCTCATGTGAATAAATGGGAGTACTATTACATTTGGTAATACTGAAACCTGTTACTTACAGCTAGAGGGTGGGTGGAATTTGCGTAATCGCGTTACGCAAATCTTAGCGAAATAGTAAAAAATCCACGCGAACATGCAGAAATTCCGCGAACATGCGGAATTGCTTGTTGGCGATTCTTTTTTACTGTTTGCAATCGCTGTTTGCATGCTCAGGGAGAAATATCTCACGAAAACGCATTTGAGAACGTGAACAAGCTAAAAATTACGCGAAGTCGCAGAACGCACAATTTTGGGCAATTTTGCGTTCTCCGCGGAATGCGAAATTACCCAAATTCCGCAAATTCCATGAACAAAACAGAATTTATCACCTAGGCATACTTACAGCGGTTAGAATAATGGGTGTGGTTTAAAGTGCTATATAAAAATAATCCACTAATATACTTGGTGAACCATCTCTCAGCATTAATAAGAGCTGATCTTATGATCCAGGTCACAGTATCTGATGCATTGACTGTGGAGGAATAAGTGGCATCACCATGACAAGATTCAAACTTGTGATGTTCGGGTCACGCACATATGTTCACATCAGGTGCATTACATTTTAAAACGTTCTTGTCAGTTCCTGGTGCAATGTCATCCTGGCCCCTGTTTAAAACAATATTAACCACCTACAGCTTGCTCTCTTTGTTGCTTTGATAAGATCTTGTTATACTTAACTAAAGTCTCGAAGAGCTGATGAAATAGAAGACTATGGGGCAGATGTATCAAGATATAATTTTCCGAATCTCAAATAGCGATTTTTAAGGAATCGCTATTTGAGAAGTGCAAAATGGTATGTATGTAGAAATTTGCTATTTTTTTGCGATTTCTTAAAATTCCTTAATTGCGATTAGCAAATTGCTAATCGCAATTAAGGAATAATTTCCAATTCATTTCTATGGGCCAAGAGGCCCATAGGAATGAATGTGAAATTATTCTCAATTTACAATTAGCAATTTGCTAATCGCAAATTGAGAATCATTTCAAGGTTGCAAGGGTGTCTTAAGGACACCCTGCTGCACCCCTGATTTTGACATGTGTGCGCATATGGCGCACATACATGCCCTAAGGGCATGTATGAGCGTCATATGGCACCTTTAGAATTTAAAAAAAGTGCATTTTGAAAAGATTTCGCCAATTACCACCAACTACAAGTTGGTGGTAATTTGCGAATTCTTAGTCAAAAATCGCAACACTGAAATGCTTAATACATTTCAAATAAGAAATCGCAATTTGCCATTTCTTAAAAGCCTCGCAATATCAAGGAATCGCTAAATTTGCGATTCCTTAATATTGCGAGGCTTTTTGCATGATACAGTCCAAATCCCGTTTTTTTGTCGCAAACGCTGCTATTTTGCAAATCGCAGCGTTTGTGACAAAAAACATGGATGATACATCTGCCCCTTAGCCCTTCTGTACACTGCCCATCTTGTGAATACGTGTGGGTGGGCATGGGTGGTGTGGCAAGCTGCGCAAGATGGTGGCAGCACCATAGAAGAGCTCTGCCTGGGGAAAAAAGACCTGCTACCTGGACCTGTAAATTCCCCGAGGTCCAGGCGGAACCGAAACACCCAGTGGGACCACCTTCATTAATCTGTCCAACCTCCTCATCCGCAACGCAGCGCGCTGCAGCTGGGGAGGCCATTGGGAGGTGACACATCTTAGGAGGGTTGAATAACAGAGACAGCCATGGCGGCTGAGCGTGGTGCTTAAACTCCCGTACACTGCCGGAGTCCAGACTCTGACGAGGTTGCCCCTCTCCTGCCCACACCAGATCAATGGCTGGAAAATGCAAGGAGGGGTTGGGTAACCTGCCAGACCGGAACCTCTTGGAAGTGAATGGCCTTGCACCGTGCCCTTGTGTTATAGCATGGTAGTAGGGCCCCCCTTATTACTTTAACAGCGCCCTGGAGAATAGCACACTGGGCCCCCCGTACTTGGGCAACAACACTAAAGCACTAAAGGACCACTTGAAACAGCAGGGGTTGCGGAGAAGTGCCTACCTGCGGGACCACCCCCAAACCTTTGAAGAGGTCAGAGTGCTGGCTCGGAACCCACAGTCAGGAAATCAGGGACCCAAATGGACCATAGTCCCCCATTGAATCATGCCCAGCTGTGGCTCTCACCGGCCTTGACGGAGTCCCAGACGACAGAGTATGGCGCTGGAGCCTGAGGCTGCTCATGTCAGCTCTGCTGAGGGTTAATCTGCTGGGTCTCATAGCTGCACTTGAGGTGGACATAGGTAGGGTTCCACAGCCGCTCATAAGGGGATCCTGAACCTGAAATTTGCCCTCCATAGTGGGATGGACAAAGCCAACAGGCACTGGGGCTCCCTGGTGCACAGCCAGAGAGGAGATCGTGGTGGTGGTGGAGGGCTCCCCTGGAGATTCTACTGACTCTGCCTCCACTTCCTCCTCCGCAAACTCGATCTGATGCTTGCGGAGATCAATGAGTCCTGTCCCACACTGGAGCACAAAATCTACACTCATTCTCATTTGGATTGGACGGAACATGAATGACATATTGACATTGGCACAGCCAACTTTTCTACACCACATATTGGTCCTACTCCAGAGGTACAGCTATCTGGATCCGTCCAAGAGTCCCCCTGCTTGTCTTGGACATAATTAAAGATGGGCAGTTCAGCATAATTGTGGGCCTCCTAGATGGCCGGCCATTGGTCTTGGAAAGCATCAATGCCCCAAACCACAACCAACCCCGGTAGTTTATTTTTCACTCCCCACACCTGGTTATCTGGGTGGACCCTATCTGGCTCTTGGGTGGGAACTTTAATTGTGTGATGATTCTGCCCTCGACCAGTCCCATCCCCCTTAGATTTACCCTGCCACCCACAACGATGAAGCACTGTACTACTGGCTGACGCACTGGACCATTTCAGATGTCTGTTGGGTACATCAATCACATGATAGAGAATATGAATTTTTCTGGCTACCCCACCACCTACATGCCCAACTCGACTATATACTCCTCCCCAGACCTTGCCACACACACTGCATACGTGACATAACTCAGCAAGTTTTCATCAGACCATAATTCCCTCTATGTTGATGATCACTCGGGGAGAGTGCCTAGTCCTTTCCCCATGTGGAGGCTGCAACTCCAATGTTTAGAAGACATGACACTCAAATCCACCATTCATGACATCATCACCTCCTCCCTCTACAGTTCAAACACTGACATGTGCCAGCGGCAGATTTCCAAGCACTGGTGGACTTCTCACTACCATAAATTCCCGGAGTCCTCCGAGAAACCCTTGGAGGACCGATAACAGAAGAAGAGATCAAGGAAGCACTCAGTGCCCTTCTTAGGGTCCCTACCCCTCGAATATTATGCAACATATGTGGTCTCCTCTACGCTGCAATTACTGCAGATGCTTCAGGAGGCGAGGGAAATTGGCATTTTCCTAAGAAAGGCACAAGTTGTGCCAATACCAAAACAGGGCCAAGACCCTACACTCCCCACCTCATATAGATGGTTCTCCCTCCTCAGCAGGATCCTGGTGACCCGTATCCTCCCACTCCTCCCTGACCTGGTCCACGGGGACGAGAACAGCTTCATTGCCCAATGCAACACCTTGATGAAAATTCAACGTCTTTATGTTATGAGAAAAAGCGCCCCACTGAAGTGGCCTTGTGCAGTGTGCCAGTCTTTAGATCAAGAAGAGGCCTTCAATATGCTGCAATGGGAATACATGTTCTGGGCCCTCTGGCAATTTGGGTTCAGCCTGTGGATGCATGGATGGATTCACCTCTGATATACAAATCCCACCACCAGAAAGGGCCGTCATATCTTAGATTCGTACTCTGCACAAAGGGGCACCCAATAGGGCTGTAATTTGCCCCTCACTGTTTGTATTGGTTCTAGAGCAGCTCGCAGCACAACTATGAGCCAGAGTTAATGGCTGGGGAAAGTGTTTTTGACTTGCCTATATCTTTGGTGCTGCTTGACGAATCTTCACGATATTTTCAAAAAGCTTTCCCTGTTTGGTTCAGCCGCAGTCTTGAAAGTTTCGGGGTGATCAATCAAGCGGGGCGAAGAAAAAAAGGGGGCCCCAAAATGCATTTACCCCATGTTATTTCATTGGAACTTTTCATTTTTTGAACACGACTACAGCCCGGACCGCTGAACGGAATTACACCTAATTTAGAAGAAAACCAAATGTTGGTACCGAAACTGTGCTGTTTGTGATTTGGTGTAAATCCGTTCAGAAGTTTAAGACATATTTAGGTGTAAAAAATATAAATATCTGCGGACGTGAGTCCTTCCACTGGACTTGCCAATCCTACTGAAATTTGAATCGCGTGGTCATTCTTGTTGCGTATTGAATGTTTCGGGCGATCCATCAAGCGGCAACCATGAAAAAGCAATCTAAGTAAAAGTGGGGAAAATACTTCGCTTCAAAACAATTTACATATATGAGTAACCCCATGAATGTAGACAAAATATTTAATTCTTAATATAAACATTATCAATTAACATAAAAAAAGTATAGGTATTAAAAAAAATTACGAACAATAAATCAATTTAAATAATTACTTTCAATAATAATCAAGTAATAAGTAATTGCTATTCAATTATTAACTTCCCCATACCACTGCTAACCTAGCAGCCCACACCTGAAATATAGCTAAAAAATAAGTATTCCATAATTTACATATTTAAAACCAATTAAATAAATAGTTAACATTTAACAATTAATAGTTAATTAATTATTACTTATTAAACTTTTCACCCTATACCCCTGCAAACATAGCAATCCAAAAGTAAAATATAAGTAAAATAACTCAGTATTTCATATATTCCGTAACTAAAAATCTATTAAATAATGAAGTAGCAATTAATAATAAATTGTTAGTTATTGCCTAATTACCTTCCTACTCCACATACCTAAAAACCTAGCAACTCACAGCTAAAATATAAGTGAAATAAATAGGTATTCCATAAATTGCATAATTAAAAATCATTTACATAATTAACACGTAATATTTAATTGTTAATTATTACTTAATTAACTTCCCATCCTAAACTCGTACAAACCCAACAGCTCACAAATAACATATAACAAAAATAAATCAGTATTATATAATTTCCATAACATACATCAATCGTATTAATGAATAAAGAAGATTAAATATTTTAATATCAATTATTCATAATATCAATTATTGACTAATTAACTTCCCACCCTATCCCTCTACAAACCCAAGAACCCACTATGGCAATACTGATTACTATTAAAAATTAAATAACATTTTTCAAATCACTTAAAATTACATGCTATATTTAAAAAAATAATTACATTTATATAAACAATAGAAACAGATAAATCAACTAAAACACATTAAAATAAATAAAAACAATATTTTTAGACACTTTATTGCAAAAATTATATTTAAAAAATCGATAGTAATTAAAACAATATTCCTTTACTTACAAAATGATATTCTTATCAACAATATTCTTGCATACGATATTTATGTATCACAATATTTTATTTTTGATATTTCTGCTTCTTGATGTTTACAACATGATATTTTGTGCAAACACCATGATGGTTTAAATGTATGCCTAAAAGAGTGGTTTCTCTTAATACAGAAGGCGTAGCTAGAGCTTGTGGCGCCCGGGGCTATCCCTCAGATTGCCGCCCCCTATATGTGCTCGGGAGGTTGACATTGCCCAGGAGAGACTGCCTGACTTCGGGATGACCGGCCTGTCGCAGCGCGCACGCCACACCACCATGCGTGCAATGTCCGCATAGCTGCCAAGGTATCAGATTGGTTAGGTGTGACATTTTCTGAATTTCTCTGTAATTATGAGTGACATTCAATGACTATGAGTGACACTGCGAGAAAAATCAAGCAATGAAGACGAGAAAAACATAAATACCAGAAATTACATCCAGCTGTCAAGTTTTCCGATTGATAAATGTGACATTTCTATGGAATAATTGCTTTCATGAGTGACATTGGTAGTTCCAAATTTGTGACACCTTGAGTAACAGTTTCTCACAAATGTAACTGAGGAATAAAGTCCATGTGAAGAAATAAATATCGGAAACTACCCACTTCTGAGCCGTGAGAAGGCTTACAAAAGACCCATAGCTGCTAAGATTTCAGATAGCTATGTGTGACATTTTCATAATTTCAGTGTAAATATGAGTGACTTTTCAATGACCATGAGTGACACTTTCTCCCGAACAAAATCAAGCATAAAGACGAGGGAAACATATATAAGTATCAGAAATTACACCAATCTAAGCAACAAGAAACTCTAAGAAGAGTCACATCATAGGTCACAGGCTGCATTTAAAAAAGAAATAGGGTCATCAATAAAAATCATTAGGTGACTGCGCGGTTCGCCCTGGTCTGCGGCGCCGCCTGCTACCTCCACAGCCACACTTGCGGCACAATCACACCAGCTGCAGCCTGTCACACAGAGCTACATTCCATACAGGCTCTGCCTTGGTCTAAAGCCTGATGCCTGATACTTGGCAGGGCTGTTAAATGAGAGGGAAGCATGCGCTCAATATTTTTTTCATTCCAAAAAACCTCTTAGCGCTATAGTAGTGCCTTCCACTGAAAGGGGGTGATTTCTGTGTTGAGGCATTCCTTGTGAAAGGGCAGAATTCTGTCCCTCACAGTGAAGTTAGTAGTAGCTGAAATGGGCTTACCCACTACCCCATGCTCGTAGCAGTCAATTTCTCAGTTTGTATATGTGACATTTCTTTGCTGGCAGTATGGTTATGTGTGACATTTAAATACTTCTAATGTAACACTGTATTCCGAGCTGACCGAAGCGGCCACGTTAGCGTAAGGTGATCAATTAAAGAAATGATTTCCACTTCTTGCACCATATTAGGGTCTATAAAAGACAGAACCAGTGGACATGCGCCTGAAGTTCTTATACACGGGTATACAACATAAGCATTCCTTTTGCATGCTGGGACTTTTGAGCCTGTTATGTAATTTAATGGGAGAAGTCTGAGGTGGTTTAAAATGATAAACACAATTGGCTCTAGTAAAAGGCAAGGTTAGCCAAAGTTGTCAGACACATTACAATCTGATGCAGGCTGCACAACGATGCGAGTAAACAAAATATTTCATAATACAACAGTAATGGTTAACTATAAAAACGCATGCAGGCAGCTTGATGTCTGATTTCTGCAGTTTTGTGTAGACGTTAAAATGTGTGAGCACTCAGAGCCCCTCTTCCCCACCAGCTCCTCTCGTGCCAGTTCCAGGCTTCTAGTCGCATTGAACAGAACAGGTCCTATTTTGCTTCTGTTTGCAGGCTCCACTGCAATAGTTAAGAGCAAACAAAGAAGTGTGAAAAAGCACCGCAGCGGCTGAGGAGTGTTTCATTCACCATGCAGGCACCAAGGGGTATGTGTGCATGCTCCAAGGAGAGCTCGGAGCTCTCTGTCTCGGAAGTTAGGCCTAGATGTAGGTAATTCCCATTTACAGACTCTTAAATACCGAATTTTACCGATTCGGTATTTAAGAGTCTGTAAATGGGAAGGGGGGAGATGGAGGTAATTCCGAATTCAGGGCCTTGAAGCCCATAGGAATCAATGGGCAATACCGATTCGGTATTTACCGAATCGGTAAATACCGAATCCTGCAAGGGTGCAGGGGGTGTCACTTTGACACCCTCTAGCACCCCAGGTACAGGCTTGTGTGACATGTGGCTCACATACATGCCCTAAGGGCATGTCTGTGTGTCACATGGTACAGGTGTGCATGCACAGATGTGCATGCACACCTGAATTCGGTATTTTACCACACAATAGGATTGACTCTTAGGAGTGTCAGCTACATATGGATTTACCGATTCGGTAAATATACCAATTCGGTATTTTACTGACTCGGTATATTTACCGAATCGGTAAAATTACCGATTCTTAAAATTACATGCCCCTACATCTGTAAACCCTAATACCGGTCAGAAATCGGCCGTTTCCGACCGGTATTAGGGCTCCTACATCTGGGCCTTAGTCCCTTGCACCTGGTGGAAGGGGCCTTTTGTCGGCTGGCAGATTCAATCTAAGATTACGTCTTCTGGACAATCTAACCACCGGGTAGATCTGCGCATCTCCTTCTTATATGAGGCACCAAGTGAAATAACTGACCTACACGGTAATTAAACAGCGTTAACGGCCTTTCATTGCATACATGCACACTTGTAATCCTGCACAGATTACACACAAAGTTTTCTTTCAGTACAAACTTTAGCCAGAGCTGAAAATGCACATCGAATATGGTATTCCGGTGAGCACTGTTACCTGTTTTGTTGGTTGTCCTCGATCATCAGCAGAGACTAGTGCTACTGCCATGATCATGCCCTCCAAATACTTTACTTGAACTGTTACACGTCCTCCATGGCCACTCTCTGCTGCTGGCAACTCTGACACCACCACCCGGTGTCTACCGGGTCACGCGCAAGCTGCGGTGTCATTCGTGTGCGTGAGAGAAAGAAAACAATCACTTGTGCTGCTGCATGGACCAAGACAGACACTTCTTATTTTTTAAACTCCAAGGTAGCCGATGAAGTCCCACATCACGTGACTCCCAGAACGCTCCCGGGAACACACTTCGCAAGTTATTTTTCCAGTGCGCAGTGGTCGATACAATGTATAAGTCTTAGACTACGCGGCGCCAGCCAGCCTAACCCGGGTCACAACTGAGTTGCCCCAGCCAACATGCCAGCTAGGTGTTAATTGTCTCGGCAGGCAGAGCACAAAAGCAGGGAAATAAAGCAATGCCCACTGGCTGCTTTTATGAAACAAGACCCTCATTGATCCCCTCAGTAAGGCTGGGGACACTGACTGGCAAAGTGTCAGACAACCCAAAATAAATTATAAAGGCTGCCACAACGGGCCTAAAGTGCCGCTCTTGCCGCCTCTGAAACAGTGCCGCCTGGGGCGGTCCGCCCCCCCCCCTAGCTACGCAACTGGGGGCCAAATAACAAACATGTGTGGCACAGCAGCCAGGGTGGTTGACTCTGAAGCATGGGGGTCACAGTTCGATCCCCATTGCTGGAGGCAGATCAACTCAGCATCATGTGACTCTGGGCAATAGCTCACTTATTCTCTTCCAGGGGATCCTCATCAATAGTCATAAGCATTAGAATATTCCCGCCCATGTGCGGGACCCCGGAAACACTATATTATATGTGCCCCACATATATATATATACACTCATATATAATATATATACATATATATATATATAAAAAACATGCAATAGCAGCCAAATAAAGAACAGAGCTGAAATATGCTGTAAAGAATTTCCACCATACATGAGTAATAAGCATTATAAACATGAGAAAACAACACAAGGTTTGTTTCAGAAACTGTTTTAATGCTCAGAAAGCAGTAGAAATTCTCATAACTCACTGGAAGCATAGAAAGCTCCCAGGCTGCATTGCAAACACACAGTCTAAAAAGACTGAAAAGCTAACCTGTAGCTGCATAGCAATAAACTGACACCGTGCCTTTAAGGCACCCATGACCCCCAGTATCCCATCATGCCTCAGGGGTGACAGTTAGGTCAGTTGTTCTTTCCGGCTCCTTCAGAGAAGGACCCTGGTTACACAGCTCCACTATTTTTTTCTATTTTTGACAGAAAAATACTTCACTTTGACAATTTTTTGCTCTTACTTGACATTTTACATCTAGTTAAGTAAGATACTGCCTTTTTCAGTCATTTTTGTGAACATTTTCTCCTGAGAATGCCTTCACTATTTGACAAATGTCCTTCTTGTGGCAACAAGAAGGCCAAATCAGACAACCACGACGTCTGTATCCTGTGTCTGCCTGAAGATCATGATCCAGGCACCTGTCCTCATTGTGAACACCTGTCTGGAAGAACTCTGAAGGACAGGGAGAGGATTCGCATTTATGGCCTAGCTCATAGGTCATCCAGAAGATCTCCGGTGAAGAAGGGCTCCAGGAAGACTCATACATCTTCCAGAAAGAAGTCTTCACACCCTTCACCTTCAGCGTCGGGCTCGGCGCTGAGAAAAGAACCACCGGTGGATCATTCAGCTTCTAAACTACCGTCGACGGCGGGCTCGCCGTCGAAGAGAAGACCAGGTACGTCGACGACGTCGAAGGATCCATCTCCGTCGTCGAAATCCCCTCCGCCGGCGTCAACCGGGCGATGTCCGACGTCGAGGAAGGGAACTCCGCTGCCGTCAACCGGGCGACGGTCGGCGTCGAGATCCAAGACCCCTCTGCCGTCGTCAACCAGGCGACGACCGGCGTCGAGGGAGGTCACCCCTCCGCCGACGTCATCCAGACGACGACCGGCGTCGAGAAGTGTGACTCCTCCGCCGTCGTCAAAGAAATGGCGTTCGGCGTCGAGGACCAAGACCCCTCCGCCGTCGACAAGGAAAAGTCGCTCGGCGTCGAGGATGCAGTCTCCGTCGGTGTCTCGTCAGCTCTCGGCGTCGAGGGTGCCCGATACCCCTCCGCCGTCGTCGCATAGACATTCGACGTCGAGGCAGAAAACTCCGTCGACGGCTGGACATCACCATTCGACGTCGAGAGAAAGACCTCCGTCGACGACTGGACATCGTCACTCGACGTCGAGGCAGAGAACTCCGTCGACGATTGGACATCGTCGTTCGACGTCGAGAGAAAGACTTCCGTTGACGACTGGGCATCGTCGTTCGACGTCGAGAGAGGGGGCTCCGTCGACGGCCGGTACTCACCGTTCGACGTCGAGACAGGGAACTCCGTCGGCGGCAGCTCATCGCCGCTCGACGTCGAGAGACCATTCCTCCTCGCATAGACAATCAAAGACAAGATTGTTTGATCCGCCGACTCCCCGACAGCACTCGACGACGAGGGAAGATCGCTCGACGTCGAGGTGTTCAGATGTAGTTATGGTAACAAAGTCAGCTTCCCGTCATTCCACTTCAAGGTCCTCTGGCTCCTCAACTGCATCTTCGAAGTCCAGAAGTCCTGTGCGCAAATCTCCTGAGCGTCGGCCAGATCCTTCGGCGGAGCGAATCAGGCTATCACCTAGATGTACAGGTCTTTGGACCATTGGAGAGACTCTGGAACTGCAAAACGTATGCAAGAATATGCCAGCCCACAGCACAGGTCTCCTCTTCAGGATCTGGTAGAGGAGATGGACAAGCGTAGTCCTCCCAGGCGCAAATCACCTGTGAGAACACCAACCAGATCTCCCAGAAGGTCCCGATCTCCCAGACAAGAACCTCGTTCAGAAGATCGGATCAGATCTCGCTCTCCTAGACGGGAAGAGCGTTCGAAAAGATCAAAAGAGAGGGGGCACAGTGTTCACCGTAGACGTCGACGCACACCATCTACTTCATCTACCTCCTCTACTAAGTCTTCCAAGAGGGACTACTCCCCTACGTTGACGGACAGTCCTACGTCCAGATCCTCCCCAGTGGATGACATTGGCACGTATCTGGATGTCTTACAAAGAGGAGCTCAGAAGCTGAGCATTGAAATGTCTGTCCCTCAAGTTACAACAACAGTCATTTTTGAGACTTTACACAAGAAAGCGATCTCACGTCCTCTACTTCCATTAGTCCCGGGGATTATGGTTCCTGTCAATGAGGTATTCCTAACTCCGGCGGCTATTAGAGCGGTGCCAGCCCGCATTCAGAAGAAATACAAACCGGCCTCTTCTGACCCGGTTTTTGTACGATCTGACCCTCCAGCAGACTCTGTAATTGTGACAGCAGCGAGGAGGACACACGCAGTTGCCGGCTCCTCTTCAGTCCCGCCAGACAAAGACAGCAAGACTCAAGACTCCTGGGGTCGGAAAGTTTGCTCCTCAGCTGCTTCTACTCTTAAGGTTTCTAGTGCGGCTGCTCTTCTGGGTCGATACGATAGGGCCTTATGGGACTCTATGGAAAGGTTCAAAACCAAGCTGCCAAAAGAAGATCAGCAGGATTTTGAAGAGACTGTGACTGAGGGATGTCTGGTGGCGAATCAGATGATAAGTACGGCTGCGGATGGTGCTGTCCTTGCGGCGCATTCCTATTCACATGGGGTTTGTGCCAGGAGGTCGGCATGGTTGCGCCTTACAGGCCTGAAGCCGGATGCTCAGCATCGCATCCTTAATCTCCCCTTTTCGGGTTCCGCTCTCTTCGGGGAACATGCTGACGAGGAAATGACCCGAATGAAGACGGAACTGGACACAGTGAAAGCGGTGGGCTTGGAGAAAAAGAAAGAATTCAAGTGCCGCTTCAAGACCAACAGGGGGAGAGGGGCTCAACAGAGGGTTCAAACCCCTCAGTGGTCCCAAAATAAGAACCAAGGAAAACCCCAGTTTCGAGGTAAACCTGGCAGAGGTAGAGGAGGTCATCAACAATCCTCTAACACCACCAGAGGAGGAAAAGCCTGAGCAGTGGCTTCCTCTGGCGCCGTTGCCCACTCCAGTGGGAGGAAGTGCTTCACAACACCTGGCAGAGGGGGTCAGCATCACAAAGGATCAGTGGGTGCTGAATATACTGTGCAATGGATACAAACTACGTTTCCTTGCTCCTCCAAAGAACATACCTCCAAAGAGCGCTTCCCCTCACCAACTAAGCTTTCTTCCGAAGAGAGGTAAAAGTCCTACTACAAAAGCGAGCAATAGAGGAGGTTCCTCTCGCTCAAAGAGGAAAGGGAGTTTACTCCAGGTACTTTCTTGTCCCCAAAAAAGATCAGGAGGACAAGTTCAGACCAATACTCGATCTACGACTTCTAAACAAGATCATCATCAGAGAAAAGTTCTGCATGCTGGCTCTTCACCAAATATGCCCACATCTTCAAGTCGGAGATTGGATGTGTTCGGTGGACCTGCAAGATGCGTACTTTCACATCCCAATTGCTCCACAACATCGCAAGTACTTGAGGTTTGTCGTAGGGAACAAACACTATCAGTACGCAGTGCTACCCTTCGGTCTCAAGTCCGCACCACGAGTCTTCACCAAATGCATGGCAGTGGTGGCGGCTTTTCTGCACAAGAAGGGACTCTTCCTATACCCATACTTGGACGACTGGCTCCTAAAAGGTCCATCTCCAGTGCGGGTAAAACACGATCTACATCTGTGTCTTCTCCAATTGCACAGGCTCGGTCTCCATGTGAATCTGGAGAAGTCAGTCCAGCGGCCTACACAGTCAATTCACTACCTAGGCTCCGTTCTGGACACAAAAGTGGGAAAAGCGTTTCCTTCGGAGGAGATACTTTTTTCCCTGAACCAGAAATGTGGAATTCTGCTAGAATCTCGGCTTCCAACAGCCCGACAAGTAGCATCCCTGCTGGGTTCCATGGCATCCTGCATCCTTCTCATCCCAAACGCCAGGCTGAGAATGCGTCCTCTACAGCAGGCCCTGGAGGATCAATGGGACCAGGCGACAGGTCTTTGGGAGGATGCCATCAAGCTCTCCCAAGCGACGAAAGACTCCATCAAATGGTGGACACAGAGAAAGAATTTGCTGGTGGGAGTTCGTTTTCACCAACCTCTTCCAACCCAATCGATAGTGACGGATGCCTCTCTACAAGGTTGGGGAGCGCACATGGGTCCGCTTCAAATTCAAGGCCAGTGGTCAGCGCAGGAGCAGACGTACCACATCAATATGCTGGAACTCAGAGCGGTATTCCTGGCTCTCAAAGCTTTTTTCCCAGCGATAGAGTCCAGCTCAGTCCTAGTTCAGACGGACAATACGACCACCATGTTCTATCTGAACAAGCAAGGAGGCACAAGGTCTCGCCCTCTGTCTCGAGAGGCTCAGGCAATCTGGCTTTGGCTCCTCTCTCGAGGCCTCACGGTAGTGGCAGTGCACCTCCCAGGCGAGTTGAACGTAAAAGCAGACGCACTCAGCAGACACTTCGAAGATCAGCCAGACTGGGTGCTACACGACGAAGTCGTGGAAGAGCTTTTTCGTTGCTGGGGTCGTCCAACCATAGATTTGTTTGCAGACGATGAAAACTCCAAATGCCACGCCTTCGCGTCCAGGTTCCACCGGCCAGGGACTCAGGGGAATGCTCTACTGATGGATTGGTCAGGGACATTCGCTTACGCGTTTCCTCCCCTGGCTCTGATTCCGAGAGTACTTTCCAAGCTCTGCAGGTCGAACATGGACATGATCCTGATAGCTCCGGATTGGCCGCGGCAGTGGTGGTACCCGGATCTTCTACATCTGTCTGTGTGTCCACACAGACGACTCCCTTGCAGGCTGGACCTGTTGAGCAAGATGAACGGGAGGATAATGCATCCCAACCTCCCTTCACTGAACCTAACAGCATGGCTCCTGAGGTCCTGCAATACGGACATTTGAACTTGCCTCCTGAGTGCATGAACATTTTAAAGGAGGCTAAGAGACCTTCCACGAGAGCGTCCTATGCGTTCAAGTGGAAGAGGTTTTTCTTATGGTG
The DNA here is from genome assembly GCF_964261635.1 of Lissotriton helveticus. Lineage (NCBI taxonomy): Eukaryota > Metazoa > Chordata > Amphibia > Caudata > Salamandridae > Lissotriton > Lissotriton helveticus. The sequence goes on from NC_136069.1 coordinate 920,929,020, forward strand.
TAGGGATCATCACCTTGATCCGACTACAGGACAGGAGGATGTCATCTTGCCATACCTCCTTTCCCTAGCGACTGCTGGTTTAAAATACGCTTCTATTAGAGTGCATTTGTCAGCAATAGTAGCATACAGAAAATCACCTGATCAGGTTTCTTTCTTTCAGGTTCCAGTGGTTAAGGACTTCCTCCAGGGGTTGAAAAAAGTGTATCCCCCTGTGCGAAAGCCTTCTCCTCCATGGGAATTGAACCTGGTTCTATCCAGGTTAATGTCACCGCCTTTTGAGCCCATCCACAAGGCCTCTTTACAACATCTCTCTTGGAAGGCGGCCTTTTTGGTGGCTATCACCTCTGCTCGCAGAGTCAGCGAGATTCAAGCTCTCTGTGCGAAAGAACCATACACTGTCTTTCATCATAATAGGGTAGTCCTAAGGGCTCATCCGACTTTCTTGCCTAAAGTCATTTCTGATTTTCATATAAATCAGTCCATTTCGCTCCCTTCGTTTTTTCCAAATTCTACGACCCCAGCCGAGCGGTCACTTCACTCCTTAGATCTTAAGAGAGTGCTGAAGTTTTATTTGGAAATGACCAAAGAGATTAGGAAAACGGATCAACTGTTTGTGAACTATGGTTCGATGCGAACAGGTTTTCCAGCGGCCAAGAGGTCCATCGCGAGATGGATTGTCTCTTGCATAAAATTGACTTATCAGCTTGCAGGCAAGCCTTTGTTGCAGTCACCCAAAGTGCATTCCACTAGACGGAAGGCCGCTACAGTAGCCTTCTTGCACGACATTCCAATGTCGGAGATTTGCAAGGCTGCGACTTGGAAATCAGTTCATACCTTCACGAGACACTACTGTCTCGAGTCTGATTCCAGGGCCGATACTCAAGTAGGACAAGCCTCTTTGAGGAATCTATTTGGGTAGCCTACGGCCTGTACAAGCTTAGTAGTTACTAGGCTTAATATGGTTATTACTGTATTATTATTCCTTTGCCCGCAGGGAGATGAGGTGAGGCTCGCTATTCTATTCTAATGCTTATGACTATTGATGAGGATCCCCTGGAAGAGAAGGATTAGTTACTTACCTGTAATCCAAGTTCTCTTCCAGGGGTATCCTCATCAAAGTCATAAGCAACCCTCCCGCCTCCCCGGGCAAAGGACGTTCTTTAATAAGGAGATATTGTTAACCTATCTGTTACTGGGTTTATTTTCAGTCTCCGAAAAGAACAACTGACCTAACTGTCACCCCTGAGGCATGATGGGATACTGGGGGTCATGGGTGCCTTAAAGGCACGGTGTCAGTTTATTGCTATGCAGCTACAGGTTAGCTTTTCAGTCTTTTTAGACTGTGTGTTTGCAATGCAGCCTGGGAGCTTTCTATGCTTCCAGTGAGTTATGAGAATTTCTACTGCTTTCTGAGCATTAAAACAGTTTCTGAAACAAACCTTGTGTTGTTTTCTCATGTTTATAATGCTTATTACTCATGTATGGTGGAAATTCTTTACAGCATATTTCAGCTCTGTTCTTTATTTGGCTGCTATTGCATGTTTTTTATATATATATATATGTATATATATTATATATGAGTGGTATATATATATGTGGGGCACATATAATATAGTGTTTCCGGGGTCCCGCACATGGGCGGGAATATTCTAATGCTTATGACTTTGATGAGGATACCCCTGGAAGAGAACTAGGATTACAGGTAAGTAACTAATCCATCTCCCCAACGGCCTCAACGCCTTGAGACCCTTACGGGTGATTAGTTCGCGCTTTACAAATACCAGGTTACATGTACCATGCAAAGTGGTCCTTGAGGTTGTTTTGGCGAAACTGCACTGCCTTGAGTGCATACATTACATCAGAAAATGTAGGAGTTAGTGTAGAAGCTATTGACAGTACAGCTCAGAAACATGAAGAGCCAACAGCTGATCGGCGATTTATACCATGTACTGCAGATAGTGTCGTTTGAGCAAAAACAGGTGGACAGATCTGTTCTAAACCTGCACACTGAAATAGATACAGCCCCTGGATCTCCCAGATCAACTTTCATACCTACTGCCTCCATGCTAAAAAGAAGGTAGGAATTTATGGTGTTGGATCAATGCTTGGTACTTGGCAACATCACCTTTATAAAAACACTGTGGAGCTGATTTAATATTTTTTGTGAGATGCCGCACAGAAACCAAAGTTGTGGGACTGCACTTTGCAAGGAGGAGAAAGCAGCAGAGAGCCATTAGAAATGGCCTCAGATGCCAAGTACCCCCGACTGGCTCGAAAACAGGCGGCTACTGAGCATCAAGTACAGCATTTGTATCATGGTGCAGAGGTGTGTACATGCTGGGTAGCACTGTATTTGTTGAAAGAATACCCTACCTGTAACCTATCCTATGCCTAGACAAATTCTTAAACTTCACCCACATTGTATGTGTTGTACAACTCCTCACATTTGCAATGTATTGAATGTTTGGAGAAAGGAAAACAGTTTCCTTTGTTCGCTCCTACTTTGAGGTGTTATTTTTTTAAGCAAAGGCCAGTCTGACTATCTTAAACATGGGTGCTTGCACCGATCCACTTAAGTTACACCCGAGTAATGTCCCACTTGCCCAAAGTGGCAGAAAGCAGCAGTAAGTAAATATTTTATCAAGACTTTGCAACACTTTGTGTGACTTTGCCTCAGCACAATCCCTTAATAAATCTATCCAATCTCCCAATCAATATAGGGATACAGCAGCTACTGTATCCCTATATTGATTGGGCGAGGTGCATAATAAAATTGATCTACAGTGTGACCTATGACGATCCTTGGTGTCTCAGTTGAAGTGACTTTTTGTCTATATGGACAAGATTTAGATACAATTGGCTTGATTTTGGATTACCTGGACATTTACTTGAGGCTTGGATTGACATTGTATATTATACATTAACTGTGGAATTTGTAGTGCTCAGCAAGGAACTATTAAGACCCTTAATAAATCTGTCCCTCTGACTGAATTAAATGGAAACATATTGACTGTACTTATTCTTTCCACCAAGATGGAAAATGCAGTATAACAGTTCACATTGCACAGAATGCAAAGGTAAAGTGCCTTTTGCCACTGTCAAAAATGCCAGCAGGAACACATTCTTCACACTGCTTTAAAACACCCAAAGACCTACCCACATGCTAGGTCCAAATCAATGTTTAGAGTTTCTCCAATAGTCTCCAGTTTGGGCAAAAAAGTTGATGCAGCAATAAAGGAGGGCAGATCCCAGACCTCTAGAATAGAAATGCTAGAATATTTTGTGCAACAGAAGCAAATCTGACTCCTTTGGATGCAGAAGGTGAAGTTCAGGACCATGTGCCTTATTACGATGGCGGTTGGATGAGAGTCTGACGCCATCGCAGTAAGAGTGGGACTGCTCGGTAATTAGTTGTAGATCCCCCTGCCAGATTATGATGCGACCGCCATCTAAGCGGTTGGAAATATCCATTTTTCTATTGCGGCTTGTGCTGCAGCCCAGAAAAAGGGCGCAGCACAAGCCTTAATAGAAAAATGATCTTTTTAAACACCTATGCACTGTGTGCCAGGCACCATGTGGTTTGTTGGGGGCACCACATGTGCCCCTCTGGCCCCATAGTAGAGGCCCACAGGGGAAGGGGGTCCTGCTAAGGGTCCCCAAGTCACTTTCCCACCATACAAAGGCTGTGGAACATGAACAATGTAATCTCTATGGCGGCGCCATAGCCGGCACCGCTCCCATTGTAGGGATTACGGTCCGACCACTGCTCTGACGGGCTACATGAGCCTGTCAGAGGCGACGGTCTGTTCCTCCAACCGCTACAGTCCAAATGACTGCATCATAATGCGATGGTCGGATTGCTATCCTAGATGCCGGTTGTACCGCCACCGACAGTCTTTCAGTGGCGGTCACACCAACATCATAATTTGGCCCCATATACTCTTCATACCCTGGGTAATAGAGGCTCCGTATCCTAACACCGAGGAAGAAACCCTGCATGTGGCTATATGTCATAGGATAAAATATATCTGACACTGAAAAAAGGAGCATCAAAGGAGTTCTACAATGATGTTTAAAGTGTCTGCTTTGAGGGACAAAGAGAGCATCTTAATGACTGCAGATGCGAAAGAGGACCTGAACTACAAAGGGCATAGTTCTCTCAGTTGAAACTTTGCAAAAACTGAAAGCCTTAAACATGAAAAAGAATTACTGGTCAAGGCATCCAGAGATATTTCAACTATCAAAGCTCTTCCTGACTTTGGAGACGAAGGAGTACATTTTAGGGAACGGAGCTTGTTCACAATAATTAAGATGCTGGAGCATAGAAGCGGTCGCGCAGTTTGAGCAGTGTTTTTGAACGGAGTGATCTCACCAGTAATGAGTTGTAATTCCTGGATTTAATCGATTAAGGTCACATACGAAGGCCTATGTGATCTCAATGGGTGCTGCATTTGGCGGTTGTAACTGTACTTGCACTTTTGAAATATGGAGACATGTTTTACAAATCATTGGGGTATATTTATGCTAAGTATGCACACTTTTTTTACTGGTGTTTCTCTAGGAATGTTTGCTGTTGACACACTCCGGAACTTTGCTGGACTCACTCTTACTATTGTGTTGTATTCTATTCACAGGAGGAAGTGGGGATCTTGAAGGGTGTTCCTCTGCTTGATGGACTAGTTGCTGAACTTCGGTAATGCCTCATCAGGTAGAGACATGATCTAGCTGCAGATTGCTTACCTTTGAATTTTCCAGGTGTCAGACTGGACCTGGAAGATTTTACTTTGAGCAATTCCCCTGTGCCCTGGTAAGTGGCATTGGTCAGCTCTGATTGATGTCATTAGCGTCATCTGCGCCGTTGTGACGGCCGCTTCCCCTATGTAGCCTCACCTCCGCGCACTGGCGTCAGTTACTTTTCACGATTTTCCACACCAGAAGTGCGTAGCCATGAAGTGCACTGACATTGGTGTGTTCCTGAATAACTAGGGCCCCGAAAGGGATCGGTCTGACCCTAGAAACTTGTCCGCAGAGCAGGAAAGATGGGGGTCTGTGAGGAATATGCAGCTAGATCATGCCTCTACTACATAAGGCATTACAGAAGGTGAACAACTTGTCCATCTGATAGAGACATCTAGCCGCAGATTCCTTACCTTTGAATCGATACCCAAGCAATACCATCCCTTAGGGAGGGACTGCTGACCTGTTTAAACCAGGAAATCCTGCTGGACAGAGCGGCCAAAAAAGGCCATCGCTGCAGACTTCACTGTCCAGGCAGTAGTGCTTGATGAATTGTGCAGGGACGCTCACTTAGCTATCTGACAAATGCCTAGGGCAGGAACTCCATGTCACAATGCCGTGGTAGCAGCCTTAGCTCTGGTGGAGTGAGCCCTTAGTCCTTCAGGAGGCTGCATTTTGGCCAGAGCGTAGAATATTTTGATGCAGATGATTACCCATTGCAAGATAGTCCTCTTCTAAACAGCACCACATTTCTTCATGCCCATATACCCCAAGAAGAGTTGGTCATCCACTCGGAACTCTTTAGTGTGGTTAAGGTAGAATAACAATGCCCCTTCTGGGTCTAGACAGTGGAGTCGCTCCTCTACTTTAAAGGGGTGCAGAGAAAGTGGGCAAGGTGACAGATTGCCTCACATGGCATGGTGCTACTACTTTCGGGAGGAAAGAGGCTATAATAAGGAGCACCATTTTGTCAGAAAATATTGTCAGGTAAGGAGGCCTGGATAAAAAAAGCCTCCTTGCAGATGTGATTGCCACTAAAAAGGCTGTTTTGATCCTAAGCCGCTGGAGAGGACAAGTGTGCAGCGGTTTGATGGAACACACATCAGGGCGGTAAGAAGTAAATTAAGGTCCCACTGAGGCATATTGAAAGGGGAAGGTGGGAACATATGTACAAGGCCTTTACGGAATCTATTTACAGTAGGAGATTTAAAAAATGATGGTTGGTCTGGCAGCCTCAGAAAAGCACACAGGATTGAAAGTTACCCTTTGAGAGTGCCCAGTGCAGAGACCTGTTTGGCAGGGATCAAAATAAAAAGCAAAACTTGAGAGAGGGGAGCAGAAAGAGGATCAGTAGACCTTTTTGTAAATATTTTTACCGGCAGGCATACACATGTTTGTTGGAGGGCCGCTAGGCCACCAAAATAGCATTGCAAACTTTGAGAGGAAGGTTGAATACCATCAACTGCCACCGCTCAATCTCCATGCATGAAGGCGTAGAGTTGGCAAGTTCAGTTGGAGGACCCTCCCCTGCTGCAGCAACAGAAGATCCACCCAAAGGGGCAGCCTGGTCAGAGGATTGATGCTCTATTGGAGAAGCTGGTGTTACCAGACTCTCCATGCCCAGTCAAGTGCCACAAATATGACTTGGGCCTGGTCACTCCTGGTCTTCTTGAGCACTCTGGGAAGAAGTGGTATGGGTGGAAAGGTGTATAGGAGGCCCAAGCTCCACTCCAGATGAAAAGCATCTCCGAGCAAAAGCCACCTTGGAAACTTCAGCGCGCAAAACTGCTGACATTGCTCATTCTCAGCGGAGGCAAACAAATCTAACCAAGGCTCTCCCCAATGTTGAAATCGCCTTGCGCCACCACTGGATGAAGACTCCATTCATGATCTGTTAGGCATTGATGACTGAATTTTTCTGCCCTGGCATTTAGGGAACCTGCCAGTTTTGAACCGCCAGGGATATGCATGGCTGCTGCAGCCATGTCCAGAGATGCAGGGCCTCTTTGCCAAAGGGTCCACGACTCCACCTGCCTTGTTTGTTGCAGTACCACATGATGGTGGTGTTGTCTGTGAACACTTGAACCAGATTTCCCTTGATTGAAGGAAGAAAGGCTGTTAATGCCAAACGAATAGTCCGGAGCCCCAGCAAGTTTGATGTGGAGTCCAGATTCCACCGGAGACAAGAGTCCTCTGATGTCCACCTCTCCCAGATGGCTGCCCCATCCCAGGAATCATGCATCAGTCATTATTGTGTGGGCTAGTTGGGGAAGGGAGAGAGGTCTACATCTCACCCAATTGCAGTTAGTTAGTCACCACTGCAGGACCTCTGCCTCCGAGATCTGGACCATGTCAGAGATATTCCCCTGATGCTCCATCCACTGGAACTTCAAGTTCCACTGCAGAACCCACATATGCCATCTGACATGTGTCACTAGCAGGATGTGGGATGCAGGAGGCCATGAGGTACAGCAGCCTCAAAGTCATTCTCCGCAAATTCCAGGATAGAGGCTGAAACATCGATATCATAGCCTGAATATTCTGGACTCGCAGAGGATGGATCTGAAATTGACCTGTGTTCAGAACAGCTCAGATGAAAAGGAGCATCTGAGAGGGAGTCAGGTGTGACTTCAGGATGTTGATAGTTAACCCCCGTGAATGTAGGAGGTTCACCGTAGTCTGGAGGTGGAAGAGGACAGCCTGGGGCGAGCCTGCCTTCAACAGCCAGTCATATAGATAGGGCAAGACTGGCACCCCTGATCTGCACAGATGAGCTGCGACCATCGCCATCACCTTGGTAAACACCCGATGGGCGATGGTAAGGTCAAAGGGGAGCACTGTGAAATGAAAGTGCTTGTCGCATACCGTAAACCGCAGGTAATGCTGATGAGCAAGTTGGGATGTAAAAATAGGCGTCCTGCAAGTCCAATGCTACCATCCAGTCTCCTGGATCCAGGACAGAAAAGACCTGAGCCAGAGTGAGCATCTTGAACTTTTCCTTTTTGAGGAGGTAGTTGAGGGCTAGCAGATCTAGGGTTGGGTGAAGACCCTTGTTCTTTTTCTGGAGCAGAAAGTAGCAGGAATAACAACCACAGCCTACTTCTGGTGCCAGAACTCTCTCGCTGGCTCCTTTGGCCAAGAGAGTCATGACTTTTTCCTGAGAAACCTGCACTGGCTCCCTGTCAACAAGAGGATATCCTTCAAGCTCCTCACCCACGCCCACAAGGCACTCCACAAGACCAGCCCAGCCTACCTCAACAGACGGCTCTCCTTCTACATCCCCAACCGCCAGCTACGCTTTGCCGACCTTTCGCTCGCCACTGTCCCACACATCCGAAGAACCACCACAGCTGGGAGATCCTTCTCCAACCTCGCTGCCAAGCCATGGAACACCCTCCCACTGAGCCTACGACAGACCCAAGACCTGCTGACCTTCAGGAGGATACTCAAGACCTGGCTTTCGATCAGTAGCGCCCCCCCGTGCCTTGAGACCCTCACAGGTAAGTAGTGTGCTTTACAAATGATTGATTGATTAATTGATTGATGAGAGTTCCAGAGCTTCGAAACTAGAACGCGAAAAGAGCATCCCCCCGCCCGGGCTTTCCTTACCCGGGGCACAACCACCAGGTGCTGTCCCATTGAGCCTAGCTGGCGGATGGGTGTGTAGGGTGAAAGGAGATTGGCCAGAATGTCAGAGGAATGAAGGTTAAGAATTCTGTGAGCGAAACAGGTAGGCAAGGTAGGGGGAGAAAGCAGACCAGAGAAGTATCCAGCTCGCTGGCCTCACCCAATTCCTCAAACCAGTCCATGTCATGATAAGGTTTCTCTTGTAAAGGTTCCAGCAACCCCTCCCAATCGTTATCCATTCCTAACCTAGCAGAAAAAGGCTGAGCAACCAATCTTGGATCTAAGGATTCTGTTGGAGTTGATACGGCTTCGGGTCTTCCTGAATGAGAATGGGGCTGGTGACGTCGGTGGAAGGAGGTGGCGTTGGGAGTCTCGGAGTCAGAGCCCACTCCTGTGAAGGTAACAATGGTATGACTGGCATTGGTCTAGATTCATCGCCAGATCCATGGGGGGGGGGGGGTCATCATAGTCGGGCCCGTAGCCACCGGTGCGGAACCTAATGTAGACGCCTCGGAGACTCTGGGGCCCGAAAGCGAGTCAGGATCAGGCTGCTCAAATATAAGGCACACAGTGTCAGAAAAGTCTTTGACCTGGGCAGGGTCGCTCCAGCTCCCAGGAAGGCAGGGAAGTGCGGAGCCAACCCAGATGCAGGTTCAGCGGAATGATGCCTAGAACGCCAAGAATCCTCCATCCCACCGGCCGACGGGCAAAGAGAAGTCAAAAAACGTTTTGACTTCTTATGTTGTTTGTGCTTTTACCTGACCCACACAACTTTGAGCGGGAGGACAAAGACTTAGAACTCCCGGAGCGGTTCCTAGACCTTCCTCTTAACCGGGACTATTAACAAGACCTCCAAGTAGAACGACATGGTGTTGAGCGCCGGGCCGCAAGTATCTTTAGAGACCGATCCCTCAAGCTTTCAGAGCAATGGCCTGGCAGTCGGAGCACAACTTCAAGTTGTAGTTACGCTCCATGCACCAGAGGTAGACCAGGTGTGAGGAGTCACCAACATTGCATGGTTGCAGGCAGCGCACGGTTTGAACCCAGAAGTTCTTGGAAATGAGGAAAACCCTACAAACCGAAAAAGCAGTTGACAATACATTGCAAAAAGTCTGTCAAAAAGTGAAAGAGGGTAGATCTCTTCATGGATCTGCGCTGGCTGGCGTGGTAAGAAAAGAACTAACATCAGTGTGCCGTGGTGGTGCCTATATAGGTTACAGACATCACAATGGCACAGATGGCGCTGACGTCTTGCAGGCCAGCACCACCCACCGACATGCAGGAGTATTGCTCAAAGAAACATCTTACCGATCCAGTCTGACACCAGGGAAATTCAATGGAATCTGTGGCTAGATGTCTCTCTTAGATATAGTATGTTTTTTTTTTCAGATATAGTATATTAAGCTTCGCTCACACTCAACAATACAAATATTAAATGTTAAAAAAGAGAAGAAGGATTTTAAGATTACAGTAACTTCTAGCCCAGAAATGCTAACATTTTCAATAGGAATTACAAATCCTTTTCCCACTCAGTGTAAAGACAGATGCCCTACGGGAGACGGAAGTTCATCTAGCACCCAAGTGAAAAGGGGAACAATCGCACCTCCCACCTCAGCACGAGGCAGGAGGCAGCAGGGACTCAATTTCCAAAGGAGCCTTATAAGCCAAGCTCCTGAGCCTCAAGATGAGCTCCCTCCCTGGTCCAAGGAGTGAACTCTTTGGGGCCTTACAGTCAACTCATACCAGTAAATCAGATTGCCACCCCCTTCAAGTTCAGTGACCAGAAACTTTCCGAAGGGAGCCAAGAAAGGGTAGTTATGTCTGGTGAAGGGCAGCAACAGAAGCTGACCATTGAGCAGCTGGACAACTTAGCAGACCCGTAATGCACCGTAAAATTGACCTTTTCTCTGCAGAACCAATGGCATACAATTAATAACCCTGTGCTGCCTCCAAGTTGGCCCCCCTACTGCCTCACCAAGACCAAGAACTATGGAACAACATGTGAGACAAACAGCAAAACACCTAAACAACTGGACAGAGGCTCCGAGATTCTCGATTGTGAGGTGGTGTAGTGTTATTTTTCAGCAAAGTAAAGCGCACAGACTCGTCTGCTCCTCGTACTGCTTCCAGGCACTACAGGGGGCTGAGCACAGAGATCAACCTCCTGCGAGGTGCGTCTGGGAAATGGAACTTTCAGGAAGCTGCACACTGTGCCCCAGACATGCACCTAAGGGTCTCCTAACACCAGCGAGAGGGCCACTCACTCCATTGTCATTATCCTGCCGTTAACTCCATCTCCGTAACAGCAGGAAAATGATCACTCCTGGCACGAGGGGGTTGTTACAAAGCGCTACGACGCTGAAATGTGGAAAGTAACAGCACACCTGCCAATGAGGACTCTTCCGCGTGCGGCTGGATCTGGGCTGCAGCTGCAAGAGAGCCACTGAAAGGGAAGAGGTACTCTTGTGTTCCGGCTCCTCACTGACCAAAACAACACAGAGCACAGGCGCAGCTTTAGATTTCATTTGCAGTCCAGGTTGTTATAGCTGAGATTTGCTAAAAGGAAATTTCACCGATGACCATGTCGTGCCTGAAGATTTCACTGATGACAGGGTCTGGCCCGAGAGCTTCTAACTGTGACCTCACCTGAGGTATCGTGATGGCCCCCCAAGGATTACACAAGACTATTGCTTCGTTCAGGTATGTTTCTTTCTCATGGTGGCACAGCTCGTCTTGCGTCCTGCCTCTGGTTTCCTTTCCTTCTGAATGTCCCGCCCCTGTCCCTTGACCGGATATGGTGTCCGGTGTCCCCTCCCCACATCCTTGACCCCAGGGTCCTGGTGCCCGCTGTCTGGGCATGGCATCTCCCCCTTTGTTGCAACAAACATTTTCCGTGACGCGGCCTGTGGTCACTAGTCGGTGAGTGCTGATGGAGAGAGAGAGAGAGAGAGAGAGAGAGAGCGAGAGAGAGAGAGAGAGAGAGAGATCCTCACTGACTCTCGTCACATTACATCTCTTCAATCAGTCTCTGTGGTTTCTTGCATGTTCTTCTCAGTCTTGTTTCTCTGTCTTCCACCTGTACATTTCCTTCCTCCTTGATTGCCTCTGGCGCTGGTGCCGGCAGTTCTTCTTCTTTCATTCTCAACTCTTTGAAGTGCGAGCTGTTCCTTGTGATGTGATACCACGCCCTGCTGACGCTGTTATCATGGGTCCTTTCACCTCCGTCACGGTCAGCGGGTCCTTCGAGAACGCACTGTCCAATTTCCTCTGCTGTCGTTGCCGCACTACCACTGTGTCCCCTTCTTTTAGTTTTGCTTTGGTGGCGTGCCTCCTTTGATCTGCGTATGCCATCATCATTTTTGCTTTTGCCTCTTCATCTTTGGCAGCTATGTTGCTTCGCTCCACACTCGTCGTTGCTTCCATCTGCGGTAACCGGGTCCTGCTCAAGCGTCCCAGCATGAGCTCGGCCGGGCACCGGCCTGTGGAGCTGTGAGGGGTGTTCCTGTAGTCCCTCAGTATCTGACATAGTGCTTGTCCTATAGATATTTGCGTTATCTTCGCTCTCTGTACCGCCTTCTTTACGGTCCCCATGTACCTTTCCGCCATCCCATTCGCTTGTGGCCACAGAGGCGTTAATTTCCAATGGCGTATTCCTAGGTATTCCATGAACTTTCGGAACTCTTCTCCTGAGAATGGCGGACCATTGTCAGTCTTTAGTGTTTGGGGCGAGCCCCATGCTGCACACACATCATCCATGACTGTCAGTGTTGCATTTGCTGACTTTGACGCTACTTGCCTGACAATTGGAAAACGGGAGAACTCATCTATTATTACCAGCAGGTAATTTCCAGTCTCCAGCGGTCCATAGAAATCTGCCGCCAGTTCTGTCCACATCGCTTTCAGTAGTTCAGACATCTGTAGCGGCTCCGGCTTGGGCGGCGGCCCCGTCACTTGGCAGACGTGGCAACGCATGACAGTCGCCTCGACCATGCTGTCCAGCCCTGGGAACCACACTTTTTCTCCTACCATTTTCTTAGTTGCGACCATCCCTCGATGTGACTCGTGCGCCAGTTCTATCGTCTGTTTCCTCAGCGTTCGGTGCATCAGTATTCTCGTTCCTCTCATCATGATGCCATTTTCAGTCTCTGAAAGCTCTTCATGGATCTTCTTGAATGCCAACAGTTCCTCCTTTATTACTCCTTCATCCAGGCTGCTGTTGTTGTTGATGTGTCTCCACCTTTGCTGTCTTGTCACTTTCTGTATCGCTTGCATGGTGGGGTCTCGCTTTGTCTCGTATTGCAGCTCTGCCATCGTTATTGAGGCCGGCTTGTTGTGCTTCAGTATGAAGTTCAGGTATTCCTCCACCATTGTCGTGGCCTCAATTGCATGTGGCAAAGGATGTCTTGACATGTAGTCAGCCGGGTTGTGTTCCTTTCCAGGCTTGTGTATTATTTTGAAATTGTAATCCATTAGACTTATTCCTCACCTCTCTATCCGGGGTGGTATTTATGCGTTGGGATTTCCATAGATTGTTATTAGTGCTTGGTGGTCTGTTATTATTGTGAATGGTTTCCCATATATGAACATGTGATAATGTTTACAGGCCCACACAACTGCCAGACTCTCTTTCTCCGGTTGAGAGTATGCTCGCTCAACGTCGGATAGGCTCTTGCTTCCGTATGGCACCACACATCTTGGTGAGTCCTTTCCTGGTCTGTGTTGCGCCAGTATTGCCCCCAGCCCCACTGGGCTGGCATCTACTGTCAATTCGGTGCATAGTAGCGGATCAAAGTACGCCAGGTGATCTACTGCGGTCACAGCTGCTCTGATCTCTTCAAAGGCTTTGCTGCATTCCTTTGTCCATGCAAAACTCTGTCCTTGTTTTGTCAGTTCTCGCAACGGTGCGCTCACTGTGGCAAAGTCTTTGATGTACCTTGCACAGTAACTGGCAAGACCAAGGAATGACCTCACTTCTGCAACATCGCTTGGCTGCCTTGCTTTTTCCAAAGTGTCCACCTTGCTGCGATCTGGCCACATTCCTTTTTTGGAAAAAAATTGTCCAAAGAATACCAGTTTATCTCGCCCCAGTTCAAGCTTGTCTTCGTTCAGCGTGAGCCCTGCCTGCTCTAGTTGGGAACATACTTCTCGCAGTGCCTTGTCGTGCTCCTCATCTGACTTGCCCAACACCAGAATGTCGTCACTGTAGTTCAGGCTATTTTTACCTGGCCTTATTACTTGTCTTATTGTCTCTTGAAATATTTCGGCGGTGGATGATATCCCAAAACTCAGACGCTTATAGGGGAACAGACCCAGGTGCATGGAGAACTTTATAATATACCTGGACTGAGGATCGAGCTCTAGCTGGTGATATCCTTTGCACAAGTCTAGTTTGGAGAACCGTCTTGTGCCTGTTAGGCAGCTGATCATGTCATCGTGGTGAGGTCCAAGGTGTCTTTCCCGTTCAATTGCCGTGTTCGGTACTCTCATGTCAACACAGATGCGAATTTTGGACGTATTTTTCTTTGGTACGGCCACTATTGGCAAAACCCAGGGCGTCGGTTCTTCGGCTGGTTCTATGATGTCCTGTTTGAGCAACGCTTCAATCTCTTCTTCTACTTACGGTTGCAGGTGTATTGGCACTCGCCCGTGGTGTTGAGCTACCGGCTTTATTGCTTTGTCGATGTGCAGTGTTATTTGGCGCCCCTTTAGCTTCCCTAGCTCGTGCAGTGGTTTGGGATACTCCTTTAAGATGCTCTTTCTTTCTAACATGTTATAAGTTATCTCGAGCAGGCCCATCACTTGGGCTGTGACATTGCTTGACAGGCACGGTGCTGGAATGTCACCTCTCAGCACATGAATCTCTTCTTTTGTCGTTTGACTTTTGAATGTTAGGTACTCTGTGAATTTTCCCAGGTTGGTCACAGGCTTATTTGACCCCATGTGAACATCTCAACTTTCGACGGTTTCAGCGTTGGCTTCACTTCCATCCTTTCCTATTCCGACGCACACATGATGTTACATGTTGCACCACTGTCGAGTACACACTGTGCTCTGTGTGGTCCTACGTCTATGGTCACAGACTCCGTCGTCTTTATGGTGCTTTTGTCTACGAGGCGGATGCTTTCTTCAGTCTTGCCTTCATCTGTGGATATGGCAGCAGTGTCTGACATGAGGTAGAGTTGTTCTACCTTTTCTTCTTCCCCTTTGTCTCCCGACTCTATTGAGGAACTTCTGTTTGCTGTCTTGACATGTCTGACATGCTGCTAGTCGTCATCCGCGGTCTTCTCGGTCTTTCTCTTTCACCTCTAAACTGCAGCCCTTGGCATACACTGGCAAAGTGGTTGCTCCTATTGCATTTCCCGCAGGTTTGGCCAAACGCTGGGCATGCGCCTCTGTGTGGGAATTCAAGTCCACATCGGTAGCATGTTGATTCTGGTTGCTTCTTGACGCTTGTTCATTTTGCCCCTTCTTCCAGTTGCTGGTGCGGCTGTTCTATGTCATGCGGTGTGCCTGTTCGACTCGTCGTTCTCTTCCCCGCTCCATTTGCTTTGCTTGTATTGCCGCTCTTGCTTCCGCCCTCGCTAGTGATAGGATATTCTCCAGTGATGTCGGTTCCTTCAGAATCCTTGTGCGGAACTCTGTGTCACGGCACCCTTCAATGATGCTCAGGCAAATTGCTTGTTCGATTGCGTATTTGTCGAACTCGCAGTGTGTTACTAGCTTCCTTAGTCGCGTCGCAAAATCATCTAGCGACTCGTCTGTGTGTTGGAATGCTATGGTGAAAGTGTAGCGCTCGAAATCAATGTTTCTTTGTGGATCAACTTTGTTTGTCAAGCACTTTATTAGGTCTTTATATGTTGATATCTCATTTTCTGGAAGGGTCACTAGTAGGTCATCTACTTCATCGCCCACTAGGTTGAGGAACAGACCTAATTGCTTGGCCTCTATTACATCAGTGGCCTCCACGTATCTCTCAAATCTCTTGACCCATCGCTCCCATCTTATCCCCACTTGTGGCTCTGAGAGGTTGAATGGGAGAGGTCTGCGATATTGGGCGCTCTGCCTTTCGCTCCTTGGCTCTGCCATTTCTTCTTTCTGTGTTCTGGGTGACCCTTGTGCTTTCTTCTTTCTGTCGCTATTTATACCCGACTTTGTGTTGTTTCTTCTATTGATTGTCTCTTTTTGGCATCTCTTTTTTGTATTGTCTTGTATTATTTATGCTTTCTTGTTGTTTTTTTCTTTTTGTTGCTCACTTTCCTTACTTCTTGTGTCCTTTTGTTCTTGTTTGGGCTTGTTTTTCACCCTCGTGATGCTCTTCCTGGCACTTTTTCAATCTTTTTCGACTTTGCCTGGTCCCAAAATGGCCACCGGCCCTTTCCACTTTCCTATTGGTCCTTTCGCCTGACTTCAAAATGGCCACCGAGACTCTCGTGAGACTTCGGGACCAATCCAAGCAATGCCTGGTTTCGAGATGGCCGCTCGTTATCCTCGGGCACTGATTGACTCTTTCTGCCTGTCCTCAAAATGGCCGCCGAGAATCTCGCGAGAACTCGCGCCAAAATTTCTTCAAATCTCGCGCTCACGCTCTGCGCTTACCGGGCATTTAGGATCTTGCTTCTGCAGCGGTCGGGGTGGGCTCCCGCATCGTTGCTTTTCACAGTGGCGCGAACCAGGGTGGGCTCCTGGCTTCGCTGCGATCCTCTTTTCTCACACAACGCGATCCAGGGTGGGCTCCTGGTTTGAAGTTGTGAGGCAGGCGACACACACGTGTGTTCTTTGTCCTTCGTCGCCCGTTGTAGTATCGTGATGGTCCCCCAAGGATTACACAAGACTATTGCTTCGTTCAGGTATGTTTATTTCTCATGGTGGCACAGCTCGTCTTTCGTCCTGCCTCTGGCCCCCTTTCCTTCTGAATGTCCCGCTCCTGCCCCATGACCAGATGTGGTGTCCGGTGTCCCCTCCCCACATCATTGACTCCAGGGTCCTAGTGCCCACTGTCTGGGCATGACGTCACCGAAGGGTATTTTCAATACCATACTTGAAGTACTATTCTACACTTACAGAGAAAGAGCATTAGCAGCGCTCTATGAACCCTCATGGCTAAAACAAACAAATGAAGTATGCTCTCAAACTCATACATTTTCACAAAATTCCAGAAACTTACCAGAAAAAGAAACAATGTCACAATTGCTGTTTCAATTCAATGTTACTCCAGCTACTCAGTAACACGGTAATACAAAAACTTACACATTTTGCAACAAACACATTCACACCTCTCATATCAATAGCAAGAGTAAAAGGTAAAGTTAAGTTTAGTATGGCATCGTTGGTGGTGGCGTGTCAGGAGCTAAAAGGAAAAGGACATCTTGGCAAAGAAGATGCATTGAAAAACTTCAATTGATAGAACAAGAAAACAATGACAATGATGAAAACAAATGACCAACAATAATTATGCTTCGCTTCGATTGGTGAAATTGAACTATCATGCAAAAGAGATGCTGTGGCCATATTTGAGATGGAAAATGATCACGCAGCTTCACTGTGAAGCCCATATCAGAAGATTATTTATAAAAAGTGATGCGTAGAAAGGGATGGGCACATGTAAGAATGAGTGCAGGGCCTAGTCATAAGCCAGTAAAAAAGTTTGGGTGCATGGGGAGGTAGGGCTCACAGTCCCCGGATCCAAATCCCTGCTCATTACGGGTAAAGGCTATGTACAGTGGGAACTGGGTGTGAAGTGAATGGGCAGTCAAAGGCTGGGAGCAGTAAACATTGGCCCCCTGGGTGGTTGGGTTCAGGGCCAGAATATGGGGTGCACAGTTGTTCACAGCAAGGGTTGCTGACACAGAAGGCTGAGCGCAAGGCTGCGTGGAAGGCCAGTCCCTGCTGTAAATGCCAGCTGCCCACAAATGAAGGTTGAGTTGGTATAGCAGGGGTTTTATGTGTTTTTAGTTTTTGTTGCTATGGCATAGCCAGTGTAGGTGTATTAGTCAATCTTAATTTTATTGCACCTTTAATGTTTTGAGGGAATTTCACTGGAGTTTTTTTGTTTTGATTTTTGCTTTGTTAGTGGGTGGGTGGGCTAGAGTATTTTATTGCTGTGCGGACATATTGAGAGTGTGTTTGTGTACGATGGTGGATATTTTGGCATTTGATGTTGGTTGTTGGAACACATGATGGAAGGTGTGTGTTAGCATTTGATGTCTGTGCTCGCATATGATGTTAGTTGAGTGGACATACGATGATGTTGGTTGTGTGGATGTGTGAAGTTGAGTGTGTTTGCATATGATAATAGGTGTGTTAGCACTTAATGTTGATTTCATTGACGTATAATTATGGGGATGTTTCCATAAAGTGGTGAATGTGTTAGCATTTGATGTTCGTTGTATGGACCTAATAAGTTGTCTGTGTTAGTATATTATGGTGGCTACGTGGATGTACGATACTGATTGCATGTTTACTTATGATGATGTTCGTGTTGATGATAGTGGTGGTTGTATGGACATATGATCGCATGGAAGTCTGGTGATGTGTGTATTGGCAATTGATGGTGGCTGTGTGTTTATAACTGGGCTTGTGTTACTAGATTATGGTGTGTGTGGCATATTAACCTTTCGTCAGGGTTTCTCTAACCCCTCTGCTTTGTCAAAACACAGTGGTAGTGTGTATCCTCATCTTCCTACTCTAATTCGCCCGACTACAGATTTCTTTTTATTTACCTACCGTAGCACTCTGATGTTGTTTATGGAGCTCACCATCCAAGCAGCGTTCCCGGGGGCATGGCTAAAATATAAACGTGGCTCAGCATGTCAAAAGTGAAAATGAGTGGGCAAAGAAAAACTCAAACTGGAGTCCAGTGACTCCTACTCCTCGCACAGGCCCTGTGACAAGGAGTATACTGGAACTAAAAACAAACTAAATTAGACATAAGGAAACTAAATAAATAAACTGAAAATAACAAGGCTTGTACCCTTGCAGTATGGCGCCCAAGTAAGAGCTCGGCATCTCCTAAAACTGACACCGAGGTTTCTACAAGGAAATGAAAAGCGCCAGGTTACAGCCCAACCAGTTCAGTGATGCGCGGATGCACTCTGATGTTGTTTATGAAACCCATCATATATTCATGAATGCAAGGAGACATTTATAAAAAATGTGGCAGGTATAATTATTTTTTTTAACACTCACCACCATGCCTACTGAAGAGGCTCACTAGAGGCATTTATTGCCTTTCCTTGCCTGAGGACGGGAGTATTTCAGTACCTACCATCACCCTTGGTAAAGGGTGTTAGGGTTTACCCCTATCCACCATTCCCCCACCTTGCACAAGGGAGAGGTGTTTCTATAATATTAAGTTCAGTTGCTTTACACAAGGGTAATGGTAGTGTCAGCCCATCTCCGCCATCTTGCCAGACGGAGTGGATGGGTATGAAGCTGCTACTCACCCTGCGCTTCTGTGGTCTGCAAAAATCTGTAGGGCATGGGAAGGGAGATTGTACAGGTTACAGCTGTCCCAGCACTGTGTTCTACACTCTTACCAAAGCATACACCTGTCCTAAAACTATATTTTCAATGTGTTCTCTCTTTCTACTTCCCTCCCTTAGACAAGGTGAGAGGCATTTTGAACATAGTCTCTCTCCTCTGTCAGAGTAACAGACTGAGGAATGCTATCATTTTAGGTCGAGCCTAGCACAGCACATGCGCTGTTGCTCGAGTTTTAGTAAAGGGCATCTCGAAAGTGCTACCCAGGAGTTTGCTGGCTGGCTACAAGCTTGAGTGCACGTGCGCGTGCACACGCCCCACCATCTGCCTTTCCTGCCTTTCCTTTGCTGTCATGGATAATTGTTCGCCTCTCACAACTGCCTCTCCCCCTCCCCCACCAAAGAGCGCGTCTCACGACCGCAGTGCGGCCGTGTCA
Organism: Lissotriton helveticus; assembly: GCF_964261635.1. Classification (NCBI taxonomy): domain Eukaryota; kingdom Metazoa; phylum Chordata; class Amphibia; order Caudata; family Salamandridae; genus Lissotriton; species Lissotriton helveticus. The sequence goes on from NC_136069.1 coordinate 920,948,299, forward strand.
CCATAGATTGCTTTCACATTCACGTGTCCCTTTCATGGCCGTGCGCCAATGCTTGTTTTATTTCCCACTTCCGGGCTTGTTTTACTTGCCACTGCAACTTCTGGTCGTGTTGCTCCATTCCAAATGCAGGCTAACTCGGGTCCTACCGTTCCGCACATCTTCCTGGCTCCATGTAACTCGAGCCCAACAAACCCGCAAATATCTGAAGTTCATTTGCAGCGCTGTTCTTGCAAAAATTCCGGAACTCTTTTTTTTTTTTTTTTTTGTAAAAACCTTTATTTGAGCAAGCAAGAAGGTACAAGGATGGGCCTACAACCACACGGGCCAGCCGCTAAAAAGGAGTAGACACATATCATACATGCCCGCAGAGGTAACAGTCAATCAACAATTTTGCAATACTCCACATTATATACAGAACAAAAAACAGGTTTTATGTATATAAAAGAACAAACATACAAAAAGGCGAGAGTGTATCACTGAAGGTCAGCCCAAGGGACGCAAGGGGGGGACAGCAACGGAAGTGCAGTAGCAAAATTCTAAGCACTAAGGAGTTCGGAGGGGGGGGGTGGGGGGGAGGGGCGCAGAGATCAGGAAGAAGGGGGGGGAGCCGGGAACACCAGCTCAGTCCCTATACGAAGATTCCGAGAACGCTAGCCTAAGGAGACAGGGTAATCTCGATAGTGTCCACAAGGGGAGGAGTACAAATGTCGCCACGGTATTCATTCCATTGACCCCATACCTTCACCCATGCCCTGGGTCTGCCCCTGGCCACATAGACAGTTTTCTCACGGAACATGGACCAATCCATGTTATCCTCCCATTGCGAGAGGGCAGGGGGCCTGGAGGCCCCCCAGAGTTGCGCAATATCTCGCTTCGCAATCATATAGCCCAGGGTGGCCCATCTAGTCTGTGCTACCGAATAGTCAGTGGGCTCCCAAACATTCAAAAGACAGCGACGAGGTTCCAGACGCAAGGACATCCCTGTCACCACAGTCATCAGATCAAGCACAGCCACCCAATAAGCAGCCACCATCGGGCACTCCCAAAGAATATGTAGGAAAGTAGCACGCAAACCACATCCACGCTTACACAATCCATCGGAGGAAAAGCCCATCACCATCAGTCGAGGTCCCGTCACGTACACCCGATGAAGGATCTTCAATTGGACCAGTCGGAGTCGAGCCGGGATAGCCACCTCCTTCGGGGAGGAGAGGGCCGATTGCCAATCCTCATCATCAAGTTCCAACCCATCTCCCACCCACTGTTCCCGAAGTCGGGCCAATAAGTCAGTCCGATTGTTAATCAACTTTTTATAGATCAGGGAGATAGTGCTATCAGGAAGATGTTCGTCAAGGATACGGTCTTCAAGGGGGGAAGAGTCAGGCGGAATCTCACCAGGAGCAAATACCGAAACCAAAGCGTGCCTGACCTGTAAATAACGAAAGAATTCCCGACTACTCAGACCGAAGTCAGCCTGGAGGGCCTGAAACGGGCGCACAGAACCCTTAGAGTACACATCCCCCACCTTAGAGATCCCAATCAAGTCCCAACGGTCAAAACCCTTGGAAGACCAAAGACCGCCCAGACGTTCTGAAGCATAAAGCGGCGTCGCCAACGTCAAGCGATCCTCCCAGCCCAGGCTCACATTCGCGGCACGCCACACCGTCAAAGCAATCAAAGTAGGTCCCACAAGATGGCGCCCAGCGGAGCGAGAATAGAGCACTCTGTTAAAGTCACCTCCCGGAAGCTGAAGTTTATCCATCTCAAACGCCGGATTACGACCTGGCGAGAACATAGCGTGATTAATAGCGGACAGATGGGAAGCCCAGTAGTATCTCTTAACATCGGGGAGCGCCATGCCCCCATCATACCACGGGATGGAAAGTTTCGCGAGAGCAATGCGCGGGCGCCCATCCCAAATAAGTTGCCTCTGAAGGCTCTCAATCTCCCGAAAATAGGCCTTAGGGATAGGATCATAATAATTCTGGAGAGCGTAGAGAAACCGCGGTAGTGACATCATCTTAAACAGGGCCGCTCGACCCAGGGGAGACAAGGGAAGTTTGCGCCAACGGGCAACGTCCAAACGGAGCCTAAGCAACGGGGGAAGGAGATTACGATCAAAACGAAGGGACGGGTCCAAGGTAACAAAAACCCCCAAGTATTTGAAGCCATCCCGGACCACCCGAAGAGGAAGTCTACTCGGCAACGGAGGCAAGATACCAGATAAAACGTATACACAGGACTTAGACCAGTTGATGACGAGGCCTGAGTTAGCGCCAAAGGACGCAAGAACGTCAAATAAAACAGATAAAGACTTGCGAGGGGAAGTAAGATACAAGAGGATGTCGTCCGCATAAAGCGAGACGCGGTCTTCGAAGTCCGGGGCCCAACGAATCCCCTTAAGGGATGGTTCCCAACGGAGCCAGGCCGCCAACGGTTCAAGAGCGAGCGCAAACAACAGAGGGGACAAGGGGCAACCCTGACGGGTACCCCTGCCCAAGGAGAAGGGAGCCGACACTCTACCGTTCACTACAACTTGCGCCAGAGGTTCCGCGTACAATAGTCTAACCCAGCTAATAAACTCGCACCCGAATCCGAATTTCTCAAGAGTCGCCCACAAATAGGGCCACTCCACAGTGTCAAAGGCCATGGAGGCATCCAGGGACGCCAAAATGGCCGGTTCAGTCAAAAGCCCCGCCCTCGCAAGCACGCCGTGGAGGCGACGTAAATTCAGAGCAGTGTTTCGATGCGGGATAAAGCCAGACTGATCTGGATGGACCAAATCCCCGAGAACCGAAAGGAGACGGGTCGCCAAAAGTTTAGCCAATACCTTAGGTTCAACATTTAATAAGGATATGGGCCTATACGAGGAACAGAGGTCACGCGGTTTACCCTCTTTGGGGATGACGACGATTGTCGCCAGACGCTGATCATAAGGAAGTACGTTCCGCTCACGAGATTCTAAAAACATGGCGCGAAGATACGGCGCCACCTTATCGGGGCGCAACTTGTACAACTCAATAGGCAAACCGTTCGGGCCCAATGCTTTGCCCGAACGGAGCGAACGTACTGCAGTGGCTATCTCATCATTCGTAAAAGGGGAGTCCAAAGCAATACGGTCCAAGTCGGTGACACAGGGCAAAGTGATATCACGCAGAAGAAGGCAGAAGTCGGCAACATCCCTCACAGACACGGGAGCATATACCACACGGAAATATTCCGCAAAACGATCAACAATGGCAGGCGGATCAGTCACATTCTCACCACTCGCAGACTGAATCACGGGCACCACACGATTAACTCTTTCTTTCTTGTCCAACCACGCTAGGAGTTTGCCCGCCTTGTCACCCACATCGTACAATCTGCCCTGTTGCTCACGAAACATCACCTTCGCAGCGTCAGTGACCAGGGATTTATATGCAAACTGTTTTAGACCCAGGGCATGGAGTTTCTCAGGCGTGACACCAGACTCCAACTCGTCCTCCAAAGCAGAGATCTCCCCCTCGAGGTCCACCACCTCCCTCCTCCCAGCCCTCTTAGCTTCAACAATCAAGGAAAGGGCCTGTCCACGAATCACAGTTTTAAAGGCTTCCCACAGGGACACAGTCGAAGAGACCGACCCCTCGTTTTCCAGGAAATATGCATCCATGGACTTGAGCAAGAGGGTACGAGTCTCAGGGGAGGAAAGATACCAAGGGTTAATGGGAGCCACTCGGCCCGCCGCCTCTACCCCAACCTCGAAACGAAGCCAGAGCGGCGAGTGATCAGAAATACCCCTTGGCAAATGTAAAATCTCACGAACCGCCGATGATTGGGCCGCGGGCATCAGGAAATAATCCAGCCGAGACAGACTGCCATGAGCCCCAGAATGGAAGGTGTATTGGAGCTGAGTAGGATGCAACAGTCGCCAGCAGTCCACAAGGCCAAAGGTGTCTAGAAACCCACCCAACCACTGCTGAGCCTGCGGGGTATCTCTAGGGGGATGGCGATCGTGAAGGCCGGAAAGCACCGAATTAAAATCACCGGCCAGAAAGAGAGTACTATCAGGGAGATCTAACAAAACACGGCCCAAATCAGTAAAAGTAGAAGCCTGCAAACCCGGGGGAACATAAATATTGAAGAGAGATAGGGTGCGGCCTTCATATCTACCCACCAAGACAGTATATCTCCCACGAACATCTTGAATCACCTCATCGATCGCCAGGGGGAGGGAGGTTCGAACAAGAATACCCACACCCCTAGATCCGGAGGTAAACCCCGAGTGCGCCACAAGGCGGTAGCCCCATCTATTCATTGCATAACAAACATTACCAATCAAATGGGTTTCTTGCATGAAAACAATGTCCGGTGACAAATGTCGTATACATTTTAAGACAACACTGCGCTTAATACGATCTCCCAGGCCATTAACGTTCCAGGAAAGAAATTTCAACCCTCTACCCCCCATCCCAGCCGCCCGAGCCAAGACCCCTCGTCCATGAGCTAGACATCAGAAACAGCAGCAAACACAGGAGCAACTCGCCTTGAAAACAACACACAAAAAAGAAAAAACTTCCCAACCCCCCTCCCCCAAACTGAAGAGAAACACCCCCCACCCTGCACCCCTGCAAAAAGCTAAAGAGCCACCCCAACCTGCAGTGTGCCTGTCGCCCAAGAACCCCTATTCTACACAAAGACCCCGGAGGAGGAAAGGTCTCCGTTCCACCCTCCCCCCGACCTCAGCAAGAACAAAAATAACAAACTAAAGACAGAATAATCACATTGTAGAGGGACGCCGGCCAACACTCCTGATAGTGTATACAAAATAAGACATAAGAGCCGAACAGTTAGATCTCCACACCACCTTCGGCACCACCTGGGTGAGCGGCGGAGTCAGTCTCAGGAGGACGATCAGGCAATGAGTCCAGCCAGTCATTAACAGCATCTGGCCGATCAAAGAAAAGGGTACGCTCATTGTATTCGACCCGAAGTCTGGTGGGAAAGAGCATGGCGTAACGTAGGCCCCGATCCCGAAGACGTTTCTTGGCACCACGAAATTCCATACGTTGTCTCTGAACCTGTTGGGAAAAGTCCGGGTAAAAGTTCACCGTAGCATTCTCAAAGGCCACCGGGCCCTTCACCCGCGAGGCCTGCAGGATAGCGTCCCGGTCTCTATAATGAAAAAGCTTCGCCACAATGGGTCTCGGCGGGGCTCCCGGCTTGACTTTGCCCCCTGGAACACGATGTGCGCGTTCCACCGTGAAAAATTTTGTAAGACCAGAAGGGGCCAGATGGTTCAGGACCAGATCCTCAACCAGGAGATCCACCGAGTGGGGTTCAGGGTTCTCCGGTACACCAACCAGGCGAACATTGCAACGACGCGCCCTATTTTCAAAATCCTCCAGGCGACGGGTCATGAAGTCGTTCCCCCGACGGAGATTTCCGATCTCTGTCTGGAGCTCTGAGACGTCCTTCGTAAGGCTAGACGATTTAATATCCAATGATTGTACCCTCTCATTCGTCTTGCCGAGATCAGCACGAATCAGATTCACCTCAATAGCCACGGTGTCAAGTTTATGGGCCAAGGCCTCGTACTGTAGGCCGATGGATTCCCTCACACCCGAGATGGCGCCCATGATATCCTGTAGGGAGGGCTCCGCCGACTCTTCCAAAACTCGTTCGGACGCTATACTGGAACCAGGCAGGGCAGCTCCGGGGGACCCCTTAGAATGGGTATAACGGTCCATGACATTTGATTGAACTGGAGCTCCGCGCAGAGGTGTTTTCGTCTTGCGCGTCTCTCTGTCCCCTCTGCCCGCCATTTTGAAGATGCGTCACAGGACAAGCCACCAGGTTCGACGGGCCCGACACCCAAAGTACAGGATCAAAAGTACACTAAAAAGGGGGCACAACTCGGGTAGAGGTCGCCAAGCCAGCAAATAGGTCACATGAAAGTCCAACAGCCGATCTGCCTCCAAGTCTCAGCCGCAACACGATATCCACACCCGTGGCCCAAGTCGGAACAGAATCGAAACCGAAACTTAGGAAGGGGGGACCCACAAGGCCAGATCTCCTGCCGTTGTTGTTCAATTGCAGGACGGCTACAGAACCGCACCCCGTCCCGGGCGCACCTCAAGGGCGGAGCCCAAAAGTTCAGAGCACCATATCTCAGGAATACAAGATCCAAATCAATTTCCGAAAAGTGCCAGGGTAATCAGCCAAACGTCCCCCACACGAATTCTTGCAAGAAATCAGGATTCAGCCAGGATAAAATGCCGGGAGCGGCAAGGGTCCGGAGAGCGCTGTGCTCAAGCGGCCATCTCGGATGCCCGCCAAGCTCCTCCTCCCGGAACTCTTGATAATAAAAGACATGATACAATGTGAATTCCTTTCATTTAACTACGGTAAATTATTCTGACCGGAGAATGCACTGCTCGGGAGCTCAAAATGTCACGTTTCTGAGAGGCAGCAAGAAAACAAAATGGTACATCTGAGTTAATGGCAGGGCAGACGAGGGACTGCTGCTCGCCCGCCTTCCGTGGCCCGGAGCTTGAAGAGAGGCGCTGCCTGCAAGTTCTTGAAACCAATTTTGTGTTCTTTAAACCAATTTCAGGACACAACCAATCCTCCTCAAGTTGACAACCTACTCCTTTCAAATACAAGGACCGCCAACCTTAGTCTCACCCAAGAAGCAAAAGTGCCTCTCTCCAAAAACACAGCAGAAACGGAAACAACCAAACAAAAAGGTCTGCCTTTTTCTGTGAAGGTTTTTGTAATTAGCAGGACCGCTGTAGTGTCCTAGCATGGACACGCTCTAGTGTTCAGGAGTGATGTAATATACTTTACACCCACCCACCACAGACGTCATGGTGTCACATGACGCTGCCAATAAAAGAGCCGAGCGCACGTGCTCGTGGCCATTCTTACTACCCTCAACTGAGTGTCCGTGTCACGTCATTACATTAGCATGAGGGCCTAGGGCCCCATCTTTACACTGGCGACGAGGTCGGTACGTGCGCCCATGCGTGCCACTGCCCAAAATTCGGCGAAAAGGGGAGAGAGCTGCCCGCCTAGAGGGTACCCCTGCAACACGGCGCGACACGCCGAGAAGCCTGTGGGCACGTCGGAGCCCCGCGACACAGCCCGCAGTGACCGGGAACACACCCTACACCTCGGAGAAGGGCCTGGGGGAAGATGAGCGACCCGAGCGGAGCCCACCCGCATCGGTCGCGATAGAAGGCAGAGTGAGTTCCAGCCTTGCCTACCCGCATCAAGGTGCCCAGCAGAGAAGCAGCAGGTCGTCGTGACACAGCGGAGCCCACCCGCGACAACCGCGACGCCAGCCAGACCGAAGGTGAGCCCGCAGGCTGCCCGAGAATAGCCACGGCGACCGGAGGTCCGCGGGAGTCCACCCCACCTCCGTGA